>NC_060273.1:23330056-23618861 GCF_021613505.1 Equus quagga | reverse complement strand
CCGCCAGGGGGAGCAGGGCGCGCGGCGGCGGGCAGCCCGGTAGCCCCAAAAAAGGAGCGGGAAGCCGGAGAGGAGCCAACTGGGAGACAGTAATCCACAGCGAAACGCGCGCTGCGGCCACAACAGGGCGCGCGAAAGGAACATGGGCGTGGCCTGAATGTACGCGGAAAGCTCCACAGGCTGGAGGGACACTTGCTAGGGGCATCCAGGGCCTGAGGGCAAAGCTGGGAGGCGGGCTTCTCCCTCAATACCTTGTAAATATATTGCCTCTTCAAAAACAAATAAATAAGGCTTTAATAAAAGCATTCTGGGTGGAAACATACTCAAGTTCTCTCGTAGTTTTGGGGCTACTTTGTTCCAGTTCATTTCGGCAGGGTTGGCGCTGCCCGATCCCTGCCCCTAAATCATCCCGGTCTAGCAGGGCAGGATGTGAAATGATGATTGGATCGGGTGTGTCAAGTGTCCAAATGAAGGGGTTCACAAGACGGGAAGGGAGCACGGATGGGAGAGCATGCACCCCGCAGTGGCTGTGAAATGGAGGATAGGCCTCCAAGGAGCTGGCAGGACAGCGCAGTCCCAAGGGAAGACGAACTGACCAGTGTGAGGAGGGACGACTGCTTCCGCTGACTGAGGAAACAACTGAAAGCCGTGAGTCAGGATGGCACGGTTTGGGGAAAAAGTATCCTGCGGTAAGATAAAAGAGCCACAACTGTAACCGTGAAAACTGCAACCAAGACAAGGTGGCAGAAAGGGGGCTGGACACGGAGCAGCAGAGGCCCCAGCCACTAAGGGGAACATTTCAAGGCCAGTGCGGGTCTGCAAAGGCTAAGAGGAAGATGCCCTCAGGACTGGGAGGTCTCTGCTACCCAGGCAGGTGTCTGCGTAGGAGGGGTAGGGGCAGGAACTGGGCTTGTGCGCTGAGGGGTTCTCCGAAGCTGGTCATCTTGTAGGTGAAGGAAGCGGGGAGGCTCGAGGCAGTTTTTTGATTGGAGCATTATTTGAACCCGTTAATATGGCGAGGAACCACCGAGGACAGAAACGGGGCTTTGGATGCTGAAGTGGCAACAAGGATTTGCCCCAGACCAGAGAGATGCATTTTTCTTCTTTATGTTTTTTAAGATTGGCACCGGAGCTAACAACTGTTGCCAATCTTTTTTTTTCCCTGCTTTTCCCCCCCAAATCTCCCCAGTACATAGTTGTATATTTTAGTTGTGGGTCCCTCTAGTTGTGGCATGTGGGATGCCACCTCAATGTGGCCTGATCAGCAGTGCCATGTCTGTGTCCAAGATTCGAACTGGGGAAACCCTGGGCCGCCGAAGCAGAGAGCACGAACTTAACCACTTGGCCACAGGGCTGGCCCCTGCATTTCTATCTTGTAGGCCAATGGAAAGGCCAAGGGACAGAGGGACAGGAGGCCAGAGGCTGCGTGGCTGAAGGAGTTCCTGCTCTCAACTGGCTTATGCTTAGTGAGGCTGTAGAAGCTGGACAGACCGAAAAGGAAGACTGAAGTGAGCTCTCCCCAGGGTGGCAAGGATATGTTGGAATCCTGCAGTGGGAAGCAGGGCCTCTTCAAACCAGTGGTGTCAATGTGCCTTTGTGACTTTCTCACACATTCCTCATAATTCTCTGCTCTATTTCAGGAGACAAACTCTTTCAAATCTATTTTTGCTGAAACGTTAACTTGGTAGACATTTCTTTGCTGACCTTGCTTTAGTGTTACTTAGTGTTAGGCCACTCATTCTGCATTTTTTTCTCCACTATCATTTGCTGGAGTTCCATTAACCAAATGCTTTTTACTGGGGACAGGTAGTCTTATTTCACAGATGTGTGGCTTCGGTTACTCAATGCCATGGAATAAATATAGGGCATCTTTCTGGGGTATAATTTTTACACCAAGATTTTCAGGAAAAATATCTTAAGATAAAATGATACACTAGAGTATATGTAAACATTGAAAATACTTCAGCTTTTAGAGATGGCTGAGACAGGTGTCCTGTCCCTTCCAGGATAACTCGTGCACATAGCCCCACCTGCCAGAGACCTAGACACTCTCAGATGCTTCCTTTTTGCTGACCTTCCCTGGTACCAACTCCTGAGGCTTCTACTTTAGAACATCATCTATCCAAACTCTTCATCTTCCCTTCCCAACTCAGTTTGGGTCTTAGGACCAATTTTTGAACAGGTCACTGTCTCCCTACGTGAAATCTTTCATCTTCTAGTCCACTCTCTACACTGAGGCTGTTAACTTTTATTGAAATGTGAAGCTAATTATATCACTCCCTTTAAAAACATTACATATTCCACCACCACTTACACAATAATTCCTATTTCTCTGAGTTCCACCCTTGTTTATTTTTTATTTTTTTTGAGAAGATTAGCTCTGAGCTAACTACTGCCAATCCTTCTTTTTGCTGAGGAAGACTGGCCCTGAACTAACATCCGTGCCCATCTTCCTCTACTTTATACATGGGACGCCTACCACAGCATGGCTTTTGCGAAGTGGTGCCATGTCCGCACCTGGGATCTGAACTGGCGAACCCCAGGTTCCCGGGGAAGCGGAACGCACAAACCCAACCACTGAGGCACCAGGCCGGCCCCTCCACCCTTGTTGAAAATGTCCCTTCGTTATGCTCCTTTCTCTCATACTTTGAGGACTTTACCTTCTGCTTAAAATGCCCTTTCTACACCCCTCATCTACTAGCCTGGAGACTCTTCCTTTAATATTCAGTTCTAGCATCAGCTCATCTCTTCTGGGAAGTTACCCTAATTTCTCTCCCATCCATGTGCTTCTGTTTGCCATGAAGCCACCTGTACATACCTCCCCAATAGATGTAATCCCTGAGAGGTTGGGCAGTGTCTGTAGTCCTTGTTGAAACCCTGTGTTTGTACAATACACATATTAGCTGAGTTTGGAATATGTTCCAAGTCTCTTTCTAGGAGCAGAAGACTGAAATATAGTGCTCAATATTTTATCAGGTCAAAATCTAAGTTATCACAGTTTATTAATGAACAGCAACAAAAGTCTGAAACTCCCCAACTCAAATGCATGTGTGAGAAGTTCTACAATTTCAGCAATGTATCATATTTTAAGAACTCATTCCTATTTAATCTAGCCTAGGATAAAGGATAAAAGTGACAGAGAATTTTTAAGTGTTATTTTCTATGTGTCAACATGCTTATTAATACAGACTATAATCTGATAAAGTCTGACCCTAAGCATGTTGATTATTTCCATTTGGAACTGGCTAGATGAAAGAAGAAAATTTAAATTAATTTTGAATATATACCAGCAAAAATAAATATTCACTTAATGTGTTCTTATCTGTTTATGATATCAAAGATTTTCTCCCAAAATAGAGGTTCTAAGATAAACTCAAGATTCCTTTGAATGAAAAAAAAATACACCTTCTAAAACAGTCAGCTTACAAAATAATGCAGTGGACTGCTAGGCACGCTTGGTGTAACAGGAAAGTATGTTCACTGAAAACGAAATTTGAAACATGACCATAAACCTTCATGAAAAATTATAACAGCCCCTTTATTCATTTACTTTTAGCTATTTCATAAATACCAGAAGAGAAACTAGACAGTCCGTGATAAAACTTAGAAAAATTTCTTTTTCCACAAAGCAAAGCTATAAATCTTTCCCTTTGGCTCCTTCTTCCGACCCTCCTTCACTGTGTTGAAGAGATAACGAGTTATTCCAGATTTTTGGTGAGGTGGGTGGTTTCCAAACTGACTGGACTCTCCAGGTAGGCGGTTCCTGCACAGGGTTTTCCAGTCACTGGATCTATGACTTGTCCAACTTTGAAAATGATCTCAGCCAGTTCATGTTTCACATGCTTCGTTCGTGGGACAGGTAAAGCTTTGAGAAGCACGATGTCCCCAACTGTGCACTGCTGAAGAGCATCGTGAGCAAAATAGGTTTTTCGCTTATTAAAATACTGTTGAGAGGAAGAGGAAGAAATCAGTAGTTCACATACGTGATCTGGCAACGCAGTACAGAATATGAAAAAGTAATGCACAGAAAACAAGCTGGGACTCGGGGGGAAAAGGTAATATACTTAAAGAGTCTTCCAATACAAAAGTTAGCTGCTTAATTTCCGGAAAACAGCAATGACTGTTCCAGAGCTGATCCTGTCCCCAGCTCTCCAGCCTATTCCCTTCAGCACCCTTGCTCTATGAACTAGCATCCTTCTCTACGCTATTTAAAGTCCTCCTTCTCAGTGGAGCTTTTGCCTGCTTATAAACATGCTACTCTCACCACTATCTGTGTGATTTGGAACAAGTTACTCAATCACTCCAAGATCAGTCTTTTTTCCACCATAAAATGAGGCTCCAATATCCGCACCTCTCAAGTTATCAAAAGAATTAAACGTTATAACGTACGTAAAGCACTTAGCTCCACGCCTGGCTCAAAGTACTGCAAACAAGCAACAGATAATAATTAGAATCACCTATTCCTCATGACAACCCTGCTACAGCAGGTATCCCCATTTGACAGATGAGAAAAACAAGCTCAGGGAGGTAAAGTGTACAGCTAGTAAACAAGAGAGTCAGTAATCAAACTAAGGTCTTCTGATCCTAAGGCCGATGATCATGCCGACATTCTTCAGCTTGCTCCTATGTTTTTGATCCTAGATAACAAACAGCATTTCTACCTACCTGTGTGCCCAAGCTTAAATGCAGAAACATCCTTGGCATTTCCCCCTCCCTCACTTGCACATCAAGCAAATCAAGAACTCTGTCCTTTCTGAAACCTGCTTTTCCCACCCCATCCCCACTGCTCCAAGGACTGTTCAGGTCCTTAACATTTCCATCCCAGACTTCTGCAATAGCCACCTTACCCACTTCCTTACTTCCAGTCCTCACCCCATCCCTAAGTCTCCAAGTCTGTCTTTCCTTTGCGTATAGGATGAAATCCAAAATACAAGATAAAAGACCCTTCACAGTCCAGCTCCAATTGCTCTTGCATTCATTCAACAACAGTGCCTACTTAATGCTAAGCTCTGGGCTCTACTTTGCCAAACCGCTTGCTGTTCACTTAGAATGCCATGCCCTTTCATGGCTAAAGGAACTTCCACAAACTACTCATCACGGTGGGAATGACTTCCCCCGATGTGATCCTCTGGATAACATCCTTGTTGAGATTCAGCTCAGATGTCTTTTAATCGAGGATGCTCTCCTTCAGCAACAGGGGAAGGAAGAACAAGACATCTTGCTCTCTGCTCCCACAGTACTTTACACATAGAACAACTAGCACTTAGACTGAATTGAAATGAACTCTGTGTGTCGCTAGAATGTGAGTAAGAACCATGGTTAATTCACTTTGCTATACTCATGAACCAGCACAGTGCCCGGTTTGAAGCAGATGCTTGGGGCCAGCCCAGTGGCGCAGCGGTTAAGTTCGTACGTTCCGCTTCTCAGCAGCCTGGGTTCCCCGATTCAGATCCCGGGTGCCACTTGGCAAAAGCCATGCTGTGGTAGGCGTCCCACGTATCAAGTAGAGGAAGATGGGCACGGATGTTAGCTCAGGGCCAGTCTTCCTCAGCAAAAAGAGGAGGATTGGCAGTAGTTAGCTCAGGGCTAATCTTCCTCAAAAAAGAAAAGAAAAAAAAGAAGCAGATGCTCAAGGCATTTTTGACAGGCAAGTATTTTTCTGTTCACAACCCAGAACATGCTGGAGATCTATCAATCCATCTGACAAGAGGGATGTTTCTCACCTTTAATAAATAGGGATCCAGAACAAGCCTGGTCACTCTCACTTTAGCAGTTTTTTGCATTGCTGTCCCAATCACCTTCCCCACGATCCATTTGGCATGGACAGATGAACGGGCTATTGACATTATGATGTGGCTTTGGTCACCTGAAAAACAAATTTCAAAGTTAATAGTCTGGCGGTTATGACTTACCAAATGCATTTTGTCACTAGAACAGCCCAAGCTCAGAAACAGCTTTTGTTGACCTTCTGGAATCACAGCTTTAGAGACGCTTACACGTTTCACTACTTCCTTAACTCCCCTCTTTGTACTGGTTACAAAGCTGTAATTTTAATCTCTCGAAGCCTCAGTTTCACCCTCTGCAAAATGGCAATAACATCAGGGCCTGCTCACAGGAGTGCTTTGAGGATTTAACGCTTAAGGCGCTCAATAGCGCGAATAAACGCTGGCCTTTACTGATGTCCTTTCTTTCTTTCCATCCCGCCAGGCTGCCCGTCCCCAAGGCGCACAGCCCAGCTACTCGCGGCGCGCACGGCCTAGGCGGAGCGGCCAGGGGTCCTCCCCACTGAAGGAGACCTTGACTTGGGACTGTCTTCCAGATCAGTTAATACCGAGTCCATCCCGTCGGCCTAGGGACGGCTGGGATGAACGATCCCTCGGCCCTGGCCAACCCTGAGGCCAGGCGACGCCGACCCGTCTCCAGAGCTCTCGCACCCGGACGCCCCGACCCCCAACGCCACCCTCACCGCAGCTGCAGCGCGCAGCCTGCGCTCACCCCCGGGCTCTCCAGGCACGCAGCGACCGGAGCGCCGGCCGGAGCGCGATGGCGTCACGGCGCACGCAGGTCGCTCCGTCCCGGACCGCCCCTCTCATTGGCCGCGGGTCCGCTCAGCCGCGGGCGGGGTTAAAGCCAGGGCTCCGCCCACTTCCCCTTGAAAGGGGCCCAGGAGCGTTGGTGACCGGGGATGCTGACTTCTGCTTTCTCCGCGCCCGGAGGCAGGGGCGGGGGGGGGGGGGGGTGGGTTTCGGCTTTTCCTTTCGCTATTCCATTTGGTTTCCTCTCTTTCCGTTGAGCTCCCAGGCGTTGGACAAGGCGATCCAAATCAAAGGAACTTTATTAATTCATCAAACGTTGAAACCTTGTGTGCTGCTAAATACTGAGACTGAAATATTTAAGCATTTCTACTCCCACAACTGCTTTTAAGATAAACTTATGAGATTTTTATGTCCAGTAGGATTTTAGGTGTTATTTCTCGGTATCTGTGAGATGGAGAGAAGTCCGGTGTGGGTACATATGTATGTGTGCCAATTATGAAGGACTTAGATGGGCCAGAGCAGGCTGTTTGATGATGCCTTCTCACATAGAGGGAAGATTGGGCTCTTGTTTGGAAATTGATAAGAGGAACAGAAAACAATAGGCTACTGGCACAGACAATTTGAGGGCCAAAATATTCATGTGGTCAATTGTCTTTGACATTGAAACGTCTGTCTTAGCAGCTGGTGAGGGGAGGCTGGGAACAATAAGAATGCATCCATATGCTAGTGTGTCCAGCACTCATTGCTTTCTCAGCAAACGTTTATGGAACACTTATTCTCAGACTCTGTGCTAGGCACTGGGAGCAAAAAGATGAATCAAAGGGGCCCCATGCTCTCCAAAAGCCCACAGTCTACTAGGGACAGGTGACCAAAGAAACAATTATAAAACTAGCACGGATAAAGGGAGCCTTGAGAAAGGAGTGCTTAACTTTGCAGCAAGAGGAGACGATCAGTACCTAGCCCCTGGCTACGGGCCATATCTTGAGAAGAGAGGGACGTGGGATGTGGGGAGGGCATTTGAAGCAGAAAGGAGAGCATGTGCAGGGGTGTGACAGAACATAGTATGATGAGAAGCAGTCTGGTACTGCCAGAATGTAGGGTGAGGGCAAGAGTGGCAGGGATGGAAGCTGGACAGGGACAGGCCTCTACCTAGGACGTATTTTTTGTTAAGAACCTTTTTCTTCTAAGTGATGGGGAGCCCTTGAAACATATGAGTAGTTTTGCTAGCTTTCAAGATCATTCTGTAACAGCTAGATCTTAGGTTAACAAGAGGGAAGCCATCCTAGGGAAAGGAAGCAATATGGTAACTATGACCCTGACTCACTAGTCTCTGTGAATACAGTCTAGTCTGCACGTAGCCTAGATGATTAAGCACCTCTCGCTTTTACAAAAATACATGATCCGCTAGTTCTATGACTCTTGCTTACGTATATCTGCCAGCTATCATAAGACAACTTTGTTCTCTGAGTTCCCCAGGAACATGACAACCTCCAGAAAGAAAAATTCTGCATTGGTACCCATCATGAATGACAGAAGAAAGAGATACTGTGGTGCCTTGAAGTTTGTCACATCAGATAGTCTACATCCCTAACCTCCCCCGCCCCTTCCCTGCCCATTTCCCCTATATAACTGCCTCCAGATTCTGTATGATTTTAAGATGGTTCTTCAGGATGCTAGTCTACCATCTTCCGATTATGCTAGCTAATCGTATAAATTTTCCTTTCTCAGCCACCAGCTTGTTTGCAATTGATGGGCACCAGATTGCAGCGAGCAGAACCAGCCCCTTTTCGCTCAGTTACAATTCTGGTAGGAGTGTGGAAGACAGAATAGAGGTCAGAGAGATTGGGGGCTTTGCTAGGGATGGTGAAGACCTAAATCGGAGCACTGGGAATGAAAGAGAGAAGGTGGGCTGGAGAGTGACTGGGAAATTGACTGGCTATGTGAGGCAAGGGGACTGAGAGGAGGTAAGTGTGTGTGTGTGTGGCTTAAACAACAGAAATTTATTTTCTCACAGTTCTGGAGGCTGGAAATCTGAGAACAAGGTGCTGTCAGGGTCTGTTTCTGGTGAGAACTCTCTTCCTGGCTTGCAGATGGGCACCTTCTTGCTGTGTCCTCACATGGCCTTTCTTTTGTATATGTGTGCACAGGGGGAGAGAGAGAGAGAGCACATGCTGCTGTCTCCTTTTATAAAGCCACCAATCTCACGGGATTAGAGCCCCACCCTTATGACCTCATTTAACCCTAATTACCTCCCAAAGGTCCTATCTTCAAATACCATTACATTGAAGGTTAGGGCTTCAACATATATATGAATTTGGGGGGGAAACAATTCAGTCCATAACAATAAAATCAAAAAAGCAAAGTATAAAAGCCTTGTAATCTTACATTTGAATTGGAAATACAGTATGAACTCATGATTTATTTTTCTCAAAAAAAAGTCCTTCCTAGAAAGCCTAGAAGTAATGACAACCTGGCAGCAATCAGTATACCAAGCACCCAGATTGTGGTATCTATATATCACTTCTCTCTAAAATGACCCGAGGATCATTGAGAAATGGCTGACTTCAGGTCTGGAGTGGGAAATGTATGAGTTAAACTCAGACGTCTACTTGTGTCAGAAATCAAGGGCGCTTTCAAAGATGAGTGGAGTCAGGTCCAAAGCCAAACTGAAGGAGCTCCTGCTGAACTAGGATGAGATCATGTAAGGCTGAAAAGAATAATAACTGCAATGGACTGAAAAACATAAAATGTATAAACATCTATAAGTTCATAAAATGATACTTCAAAGTAAAGCTTTATTGGTTTCTTTTGAAGATTCCTAGGGCACCGAGTCAATAGTTTGATAAACAAAAGGAAAGAATCAATATATCCTGCTATACGATACAAAGTACATCTCAGAATGATCAAATAATTGATGTATAAGAAATGACAGAATTGGAAAATCACTATTTTGCACCCACTAATGAAATAATGAATAATGTTAACAATGGTTAATGAAACCATTGGGTGAAAGATTGTTAGAGAACTTTTTAACAAAGAAAGTAGACTAATACCACCTGAACCCAGTTAGTCTTAGCATCAGTCAAAGTGAGTCAACTAGACATTATACAACTTTTGATGTAGAAGAAAAGGAAGTACGGTAGTCCCTCCTTATCCATGGGCTATATATTCCAAGACCCCCAGTGGATGCCTCAAGCCACAGATAGCACTAAACTCTGTATATACTGTGTTTTTTCCTATACATACATACCTATGATAAAGTTTAATTTATAAATTAGGCACAGTAAGAGATTACCAACCATAGCTAATAATTAAACAGAACAATTACAACAATATACTGTAATAAAAGTTACTGTAGACCTTAGCAACCTTAGGAAACAATTTTTTTCTTTCCTTATTAAGTTGAGAACTTTCACTTTTTCACTTAAAGAAAGCACTTCACAGCTTCTCTTTGGCATACCTCAATCGCCAGCATTGCTACTCTGGTGCCTTGGAGTCATTATTAAGTAAAATAAAGTTACTTGAAGACAAACACTGCAATACCTCTATAGCCAATCTGAAAACAGAGATGGCAACTAAGTGACTAATGGAGAGGTAGCATAGTGTGGATACTCTGGACAAAGGGATGATTCATGTCCCAGGTGGGACAGAGAGGGTTGGCATGAGATTTTATCATGCCACTGAGAGCAGTATGCAATTTGAAACTTATGAAATGTTTATTTCGGGAATTTTTCATTTAATATTTTGGACTGCGGTTGAACATGCATAGCTGAAAACATGAAAAGCAGAACGACAGATAAGGAGGGACTACTGTACACAGCGCAATATATAAAATATTAATACATAAAAAGTAATCTGAATCTAATCAATTTTCTAGATGTAGCCACCATTGTATAGGAAATACAATAGATAGAGGAACAAGTTAAGCATGCCAGGAGCAAGTAATCACTGAAATGAAAAACTCTATAGGTGGGTCTAAGGCAGATTAAATAGAACTGAACAGAGACATAGAAAGCTGAAAGTAAACCAGCTGAAATTATTCAGAATGCAGCAGAGAGGAAAACGTGAAGAGTAGATTGAGAAGTTCTTGTGTTCGTCTGTTAAAAGTTCCAAAAGGAGAGAAGTAAGAAAAGAGAATGGCTCATTTCTTGACTAAAACAATGGCTCCATTTCTTTTTTTTTTTTTTTGAGGAAGATTAGCCCTGAGCTAACTACTGCCAATCCTCCTCTTTTTGCTGAGGAAGACTGGCCCTGAGCTAACATCCATGCCCATCTTCCTCTATTTTATATGTGGGATGCCTACCACAGCATGGCTTTTGTCAAGCGGTGCCATGTCTGCACCTGGGATCTGAACCAGTGAACCCTGGGCCGCTGAGAAGCGGAATGTGCACACTTAACTACTGAGCCACTGGGCCAGCCCCTTGACTAAAACAATGGAAGCCAGTGGCCACATTAGTAAGCATGGCTCTACCCCTGCTCACTTTCTTGCCTCTTCCCAGCCCTTGATAATGCCCTGAGATAGTGTGCATTAGTAGCATGACTACCTCAGAAAGCATAGATGATAGATGTGGTAGAAATCATTTATGAGACTTGAACTGGAGAAAGCTTGTGTGAGTTCAGGAGGTCCCCAAGATCATCCTCAGGTTCAATAAATCCTTAGAAAGACTCAGAGATGACTCACTCCTATCAGGCAGCACATTCCAAGGGCTTATGAGGTTACCTCCCAGGGGCCAGGGCAAAGGGCCAAATGTTTCTTTGGGTAAGATTTATCCTTTACTACACAGGTTAGAATGTCAGATAGCCCTTCAATGGGTATATAAAGGCTTGTACAGCCTCCAAGAGTTTGTATAATCTCTTCAGAACTCCCAAAATCATAAATGATAAGCTTCCAGACCTTCTTAATGCCTAGGCTCAGAAGTCCCAGAAAATCACTTCTTTTGCTTTTCTTTTGGATGAAGTAAGTCAGGAATCGACCCAGGTTCACACAGGAGCATAAATATCAGGAGGTGTTCTTCACGGGGTCATCTTTGGAGACTGTCTACCACAGTCATTTCAAGGCAATTCTTATGGTGAGTTAAGTGTGAATTACGTTGTGGTCTTTTCCTTCATGTCATACTTATAGGGTCCTTGGCCCTTAAAGACCACCTCTTATATAACGAAGTTTGTGTTCAGACTATAATGTCATTTGGATTCATTCTAATCATGGTCCTTTTCATGAAAGAGGGTTTTTCTGTGAATCTAGGCAACTTGATCCCAGAATCTCATGGTTTTCTTGGAACTCTGGATGAATCGACACATTCTAGAATTCTCACAGTGTGGATTATCCCTGGTGATTCTTTGCATTATCATGCTGCGAGATGACTCTTCATGATCAGTTTTGAACTTTGATGTTTTTGTTTTTCTCCTCTGGATTCAGGTCTAGTCCCCTAGATTTTGCGAACCAAAAGCTCTTTGGGGGGCTTGCCCCGTGGCCGAGTGGTTAGGTTCGCGTGCTCCGCTGCAGGCGGCCCAGTGTTTCGTTGGTTCAGATCCTGGGCGCGGACATGGCACTGCTCATCAGACCACACTGAGGCGGCGTCCCACATGCCACAACTAGAAGGACCCACAACGAAGAATATACAGCTGTGTACTGGGGGGCTTTGGGGAGAATAAGGAAAAAAAATTAAAAAAAGTTCTTTGGTAAAAGAACAGTAAGACTGACAGTAAGTTTTTCAAGGACTGTGTGGTCCCCTACTCCCACCCTGACGTGGCCCAGTCATGACTCTGAAACCCAGGGAAAGAATGTAGAAGACGGAAGAACCAGTGAGCAGAGGACAAAAGTGGTTGTAAATGATTTTGCCTTTTGGTTATCCAAAGTGAACATAGAGGGGAGTAAACAGAGTATTAGGTGGAAAAACAGTTGACAAGGAAACTAAACAGAGGTCATGGTCCTTGAGTACCAAAGGACCAGGTTTTGAAAAGACAGATCAGATCCTGGAGTCTGGATCCTCCTCTCTGATTCCAGGGATCCTTAGTCTGAGGTTGGTGTAGGAAGGGTTTTAAGGGGCTTCTGAATTCCACAAAATTGTCTATGTAAAATTTGATGTGTTTGTACAGGTCTCTGGGGGGAGATGGTCCACGGCTTTTGTCAGACTCTCAAAGAGGTCTGTGACCCTGCTCTTCTGAAATTAAGAAATTACTGCCTTTTACCCAGATCACTACAAGAGACTGTTAATTAGTGTTCTAACTGCTTCCGGTTCTTGATTTAAATGCATCCAAAACACTGCCACACAGTTAATCTTCCCATTTTTTTTATTGTGGTAACATTGGTTTATAACATTATATAAATTTCAGGTGTACATCATTATATTTTAAAATCTTCCCATTTTTGTAATAAATCTGTAACTTCAGCTCCGCCTGCGCTCTTACCTTAAACAGTCAGTACTCCTACTTTATACTTAACTACAACTAATTTTCATATATACACCAGTAATCAAGAAGATCTATACCCCAGACAATTAAGTCTAGCTATCTTTGTCTAGGACCAGATTCTCTTCTATATTTTGATTGCTATAATTATCTCATTCAACCAGAGTTACTGAGCCATAGCCATATGACCTGGAGTAAATTACTTAATTTCTCTGCCTTCAGGCTTGTCATCTAAAAGATATGGCTTATTTCAGTTATCTAAATCTGTAGTGTGCCCAGCATAATATCTGACCCAGATTATGTGCTCAACAAATGTTTGATTGTCTTGTATCTCATACCTCATTTGAATGTTTCCCAATAGACATTTAAGAAATCCTCATTAAATGAGTATATAGTAACAGATAATGTTTATAGAATACTTACCATGTGCTAGGCACTATGATACTTTTTTTCATATTATCTCATCTAATCCTTACTACAACTTTATTAGGCAGGTACTATTACTGTTCTCATTTTACAGACGAGGAAACTGATGCTGAGAGAGGTTAAATAACTTGCTTTAGGTCCCATAGCCAGCAAATGTAAGAAATGGAACTTGAACTTTGGCAGACCGACTACAGAGTCTGTAGTCATCACGATATAGCACCTACCTACCACTATCACAGGAGAAGGCTATCTCTGTCATCTGCCTCCTAGTACTTATTATAAGTCAAATGTTTGTGTGCCTATTTGGTGGCCAGAACTGTAGATAGGAATTAAAAGACACACTATTTTTTCCTATAAGATTACAGTCCAAGTGTGAAAAAAAATAATAAAAAAGCAACATAAGTAGTAGTCAAAGCTTGTTATGGTGAGGGATAGACTTTAAAGGGAATGGAAATTTAGAGAAAGCAAAGATCAACAAAGCAGAGGCAGTCAAGGAAGGAAGATTTCCCCAAAGAAGGGAATCCTAGACTCTTAACAATATGTTAGATGTGAATGGTTAGAGAATGCCACATCACTGGAGCCTTCATTGAAGCGCAGCCTGAGTAATGTGAACCAAGGGAGAATGGCAAAGAATAAAGCTAGAGAGAGTCAAGGCCACAATAGGTGGGCCCCAAAGGCCCCAGTAAAGAAGGTAGATTTTATCCTAAGTGCATTTGGAAGCTATTGATGGGTTTTAATAGAGGGCAACTTGATCCTGTTAACATTTTAAGGTCACTTTAATGGAGAATGGGTTGTGAGGCAAGACTAGAGGCAGAAAAAATAGTTAGATGATAAGCTTTCTTGAGACACATAGTAGGATTGATGTACAATATAGGGAGTCAATTTGGGTCTCAGTTCACGTATTTAAAGTGAAAACAGTTAACTCTGTTGTTACTTTACTTTAGCAATGTTCATCTCTTTGGTATAAGCCAGAAGAAGTCAAGCACTAGGCTTTATGCAGGGTTGGTTTTTGAGAAAGGGACAAAGGAATGTACAGTACATTATTCACAAAAGGTTGATTATAATGATGATTACAATGTCTGGTTAGACAAGGATGGAAGGAAGACTACGAGGAGAGTAATGGACAGCAAAAAAAAGTGGCCCTATCATTGAAGTGTGGATTCAAAGAATTAAGGCCAAGGGCACACTTGATAAAATGAATTGAAAAGGACAGATGATGGTGGGGAGAGTATGAGATGTTTGAAATTTCAGAAAGGAGAGCTAGTTTTCAATGAAAGTGGTGAAAACTTTATATGCATTATTTCATGTAAACAAAAACTTTTCCACGATATCATATTTCCCTCCAGTTATGACCTTAAATTTCTTTCTTTTACAGTTGAGCTTAAAACTTTTGTTGCTAATGACATAACCAGAGTAACTTTTAAAAATGCAAATCAGGGCTGGCCCGGTGGTGCAGCGGTTAAGTGCGCACGTTCCGCTTCTTGGTGTCCCGGGGTTCGCGGGTTCGGATCCTGGGTGCGGACATGGCACCGCTTGGCAAAAGCCATGCTGTGGTAGGCATCCCACACATGAAATAGAGGAAGATGGGCATGGACGTTAGCTCAGGGCCAGTTTTCCTCAGCAAAAAGAGGAGGATTGGCAGTAGTTAGCTCAGGGCTAATCTTCCTCAAAAAAAAAAAATGCAAATCAAATAATTTTATACTATCAAAGCTATAGTGAACATCAATTAATTTTTTTTTCAACCCTTGTTGGGAGGAAAACTTGGGGCTGTGAATTAATTGATAATAGACTAACAGGAGACAAGACAAGGTTTATTTACACATGCATGTGGGAACATTCAGATGAAGAGGCTCACTGAAAAAATGGAAATAGGGGTTTATATATCAACCTAATAGGAGAAAGAGAGGAGGGAGAAAGAGCCTCAATTGGAAAACAAAATGGACTTTTAGGAAAGGCTGAGTTCTAGATTAAAGGGCCACGAATCAATAACTTCTTGGACTCTGCTTATTAGGTCATGCGATCGACTGAACATAAACAGATGAAAAGACTACTCCATTTCTAATAGAGTGGTACAGTCAGGAGAACTGCAGTCCATCTACAGCAGTTAAGGCACAGGTCCAGAAAGGGAATCTCCCCAACACAGCTCTCAGATGTGGCTGTCTCAGTCTTTTTGGGCTGTTATAACAAAATACCAGAGACTGGTTGGCCTATAAACAACAGAAATTTATTCCTTACAGTTCTGGAGGCTGTGAAATCCAAAATCAAGGCACTGACATATTTGGTGTCGGACGGCCCTCTTCCTGGTTCACAGACAGTGGCTTCTTGCTGTGTCCTTACATGGTAGAAGGGACCAAGGGAGCTTTCTTGCGGCCCTTTTATAAGGGCACTAATCCCATTCATGAGGGCCCTGCCCTCATGACCTAGCCATTTCTCAAATGCCCCATTTCCTAATACTGTCACCTTGGGGGTTAGGATTTAATATATGAATTTTGGAGGGACACAAACATTCAGACCATAGCAGTGACCATAAACGGTAATGGTTGAGAAAGATGACAGAGAGAAAGAGAGAGAGATTGAATATGAGAACGAATGATGTGTATGTGGGTAAGGGACTAGATGGCTGACCAAGAAGCTCATTAAGTGTGGGGAGATGTTACTCCTTTCCAGACGCATCTAATTCATGTCTTACACCACAAATAACTGCATGTTGTTTTACATTTTACTTTTATTTTTCCAAAAGACACTTTCTAATGTTGTTTCCCTCTTAAACCAATGCTCATTGGGTATGTTAGGGATTTTTTAAAAAATTGAGATATAATTGACATACAAACTGTGTAAATTTAAGGTGTACAATGTGTTGATGTGATATATTTATATATTGCAATATGATTACCACTGTAGCTTTACCTAACGCTTCTATCACGTTACGTAATTATCATTTCTTTTTTGTGGTGAGAAGAATTAAGATCTAATCTCTTAGAAACTTTGAAGTTTGTAATACGTACTGTTGGCTAGAATAACTATGCTGTGCATTAGATCTTCACAACTTATTTACCTACTAGTTGCAAGTTTGTACCCTTAAACAACATCTCCCCAATTCCCTCACCCCTCAGCCCCTAGTAACCACCATTCTACTCTGTTTCTACGAGTTTGGCTTTTTTAGATTCCACAGATAAGTGATATCATATGGAATTTGTCTTTCTCTGTCTGACATCTCACTTAGCATAATGCCCCCAAGGTCCATCATGTTGTTGTCTCAAATTGCAGGATTTCTCCCTTTCTCATGGCTGAATAATATTCCATTATATATCTCTCACATCTTTTTCACCCATTCATTCATGGAAGACACTAAGGTTGTTTTCATATCTTGGCTTTTGTGAATAATGGCACAATAATCATGCAAGTTTAGATATCTTTTCGATATCTTGTTTCCATTTCCTTTGGATATATTCCCAGAAGTGTGGTTGCTGAATAATATGGTAGTTCTATTTTAAAATTTTTTGTGGTCTTTTTTTTGAGATATAATTGGCATAAAACATTATTAGTTTCAGGGGTATGACATAATGATTCAGTGTTTATATATTGCGAAATGATCACCACAGTGTCTAGTTAACATCCATCATCACACATAGTTAAAATTTTTTTCTTGTGATGAGAACTTTTAAAATATACTCTTTTAGCAACTTTCAAATATACATTACAGTATTATTAACTATAGTTACCAGGATATATGTTACAACCACAGTACTTATTTATTTTAGAACTGGAAGTTTGTACCTTTTCACTGCCTTCACCCATTTTGCCCATTCCCCATCCCCCACCTCTGGCAACCACCAATCTGTTCTTTGTATCTATAAGTTTGGGTTTTTTGTAGATTCCACATATAAGTGAGATCATACAGTATTTGTCTTTCTCTGTCTGACTTATTTCTTTTAGCATAATGCCCTCAAGGTCCATCCATGATGTTGCATATGACAAAATTTCCTTCTTTCTTATGGCTGAATAATATTCCATTATATATATATATATCTCCCACATTTTCTTTACCCATTCATCCATTGATGGAGACTTAGGTTGCTTCCATGTCTTGGCTATTGTAAATAATGCAATAAACAGGGGGTACATATATCTTTTTGGGTTATTGTTTTCATTTACTTTGGATAAATATCCAGAAGTGGGATTGCTGGATCATATGTCAGTTCTATTTTTAATTTTTTGAGGAATCTCCACACTACTTTACATAGTGGCTGCACCAATTTATATTCCACCAACAGTTCACAAGGGTTCCCTTTTCTCCACATCCTCACCAAATCTTATCTCTTTTTTTCTTTTTCTTTCTTTTATTTATTTATTTATTTAAATTGCAGTAACATTGGATTATAACATTATATAGATTTCGGGCCAACACTTTTCTCTTTCAGCCATTCTAATAGGTGTGAGGTGATATTTCATTGTGATTTTGATTTGCATATCCCTGACGATTAGTCATGTTGAACACCTTTTCATGTACCTGTTGGCCATTTGAATGTCTTCTTTGGAAAAATGTCTATTTAGTTACTCTGCTAATTTTTCTATTGGATTTTTTTTGTTATTGAGTTGTATGAGTTCTTTACATATTTTGGATATTAACCTCTTATCTTATATATGGTTTGCAAATATTCTCTCCCATTCCATGGACTGTATTTTCATTTTGTTGATTATTTCTTTTGCTATGTAGAAGTTTTTTAGTTTGATGTAGTCCCACTTGTTGATCTTTGCTTTTCTTGCTTGTACTTTTGGTGTCATATCCAAATAATCATAGCCAAGATCAGTGTCAAGGAGCTTCCCTATTTTTTCTTCAAGGAGTTTTATGGCATCAGGTCATATGTTTAAGTCTTTAACCCATTTTGAGTTAATTTTTCTGAGTTGTGGAAGATAGGGGTCCAGTTTCATTTTTCTGGATGTGGTTACCCAGTTTTCCTAACACCATTTATTGAAGAGATTATCTTTTCCCCATTGAGTATTCTTGGCTCCCTTATTAAATATTAGTTGACCCTATATGAGGAGGATTATTTCTGGGCTCTCTATTCTGTTCCACTGGTCTATGTGTCTACTTTTATGCCCAGTACCATACTGTTTTAGTTACTATAGCTTCATAATATATTTCGAAATCAAGAAGTCTGAAGCCTTTAGCTTTGTTCTTCTTTGGATTGCTTTGGCTATTTGGGATATTTTGTGGCTCAATACAAATTTTAGGATTGTTTTTCTATTTCTGTGAAAAATGTCATTGAAATTTGATGAAGATTGCATTGAATCTATAGGTATCTTTAGGTAGTACAAATATTTTTACAATATTAAATTCTTCTGATTCATGAACACAGAATATCTTTCCATTTGTTTGTGTCTTCTTCGATTTCTTTCATCAAAGTCTTATAGTTTTCATTGCACAGATCTTTCATTTCCTTGGGTAAATTTACTCCTAAGTATTGTATTGTTTTTGATGCTATTGTGAATGGGATACTTTTATTTCTTTTTCAGATATTTTGTTTTTAGCGTATAGAAACATAACTGATTTCTAATGCTGATTTTATATCCTGCAACTTTACTGAATTTGTTGATTAGTTCCAATAGTTCTTTTGGTTGAGTCTTCAGGATTTTCTCTCTATAAGATCATATCATTTGCAAACAATGACAATTTTACTTCTTCCTTTCTGCTTTGAATGCCTTTTATTTCTTCATCTTGCCTTGATTGCTCCAGCTAGGACTTCTAGTACTATATTGAATAAGACCTTTGTCTTGTTCCTGATTTTAGAGGAAAAGCTTTCAACCTTTGACCATTGAGTATGATGTTAGCTGTGGGTTTATCATAGGGCCTTTATTATGTTGAGTTATGTTCATTCTATATCCCATATACTGAGGATCTTTATCATGAAAGGATGTTGTTTTTGTCAAATGCTTTTCCTGCATCTATTGAGAAGATCATATGATTTTTT
Organism: Equus quagga; assembly: GCF_021613505.1. Lineage (NCBI taxonomy): Eukaryota > Metazoa > Chordata > Mammalia > Perissodactyla > Equidae > Equus > Equus quagga. Next base: position 23,599,519 of record NC_060273.1, on the reverse strand, counting down.
ATCTTTCATTCTATTAATGTGGTGTGTCACATTTATTGATTTGTGTAGGTTGAATCATCATTGCATTGAAAGGATAAATCCCACATGATCATGGTGTATGATCCTTTTAATACATTGTTGAATTCAGTTTGCTAAGATTTTGTTGACAACTTTTGCTTCTATATTCTACAAGGATATTGGTGTATAGTTTTCTATTCTTGTAGTGTCTTTATCTGGCTTTCATTCAGAGTAATGCTGGCCTCTTACAGCAAGTTTTGGAGTGTTCTCTCCTCTTCTATTTTTTGGAAGAGTTTGAGAAGGATTGGTATTAATTCTCTTTAAATGTTTAGTAGGATTCATGAGTGAAGCCACTGGCTTTTCTGTGTTGGGATGTTTTTGATTACTGATTAAGTCTTCTTGTTATTGGTCTGTTCAGATTTTCTATTTCTTCATGATTCAGTCTTTGTAGGTTGTATGTTTCTAGGAACTTATCCATTTTTTCTAGGATATCCCATTTGTTGGCATACAATTGCTCATAGTAGTTTCTTATGATCCTGTGTATTTCTGTGGTATCAGTTGTAATGTGTTCTCTTTCATGTCTGATTTTATCTGAGTCTTCTCTGTTTTCTTAGTCTAGCTAAAGGTATGTCAATTTTTTTTTTTTGTCTTTTCAAAAAACGGCTGAGTTTCAATGAATTTTTCTATTGTTTTTCTGGTCTTTTTTCATTTAGTTCCACTCTGATCTTTTTAATTTCCTCTCTTTTTCTAACATTGGGATTTTTTTTCCCCTAGTTCCTTGAGGTGTAAAGTTAGGTTGTTTATTTGAGATCTATTTTCTTAATATAGGCATTTATTGCTATAAACTTCCCTCTAAGAACTGCTTTTGCTACATCCCATAGGTTTTTGTGTGTCGTGTTTCCATTTTCATTTGTTTTGAGATTTTAAAAAAATTTTTTCCTTTTGATTTCTTCTTTGACCTACTGGTTCTGGAGTGAGTTTTCAGTTTCCACATGCTTGCAAAATTTCCGTCTTTCCTCTTGCTGATTTCTTGATATAACTTCAATCTTCTTGAATTTTCTAAGATTTCTTTTGGTGGTCTATCATATGATCTATCCTGGAGAATGTTTCATGTGCTCTTGAGAGGAATGTGTATTCCGCTGCTATTGGATAGGATGTTTTATAGATGCCTCTTAAGTCCATTTGGTCTAATGTATGGTTTGAGTCCATCTTTTTCTTGTTGATTTTCTGTCTGGATGATCTATCCATTGCTGAAAGTGGGTTATTGACATCTCCTACTATTAATGTATTGTTGTCTATATCTTCTTTCAGATCTGTTATTATTTGCTTAATATATGTTGGGTGTATATGTGTTTATGATGATTATATTTTCTTGAAGGAACTGACCTCTTTATCATTATATAATGAACTTTTTGTTTCTTGTTACCATTTTTGGCTTAAAGATTACTTTTCCTGATACAAATGGAGCTTTTCTCACTTTCTTTTGGTTTCCACTTGCATGGAATATCTTTTTTAATCCCTTTACTTTGAGCCTGTGTGTCCTTAAAGCTGGAGTGAGTCTCTTGCAGGCAGCATATAGTTGGGTCTTATATATTTTTTTAATCCATCCAGCTATCCTTACCTTTTTATTGGTGAATTAAATCCATTTACATTTAGATCAATTATTGGTAAGTAAGGACTTACTAATGCCATCTTATGAATTACTTTCTGCCTGTTTTGTGGTTCCAGTGTTTCTTTCTTCTCTTTCTGTCTACCTTTGTGAATTGGTGATTTTATGTGGTGGTAATCTCTGATTCCCCTTTCTTTATCTTTGGTGAATCTGCTATAGGTTTTTGCTTTCTGGTTACTATTAGGCTTACATAAAACATCGTATAGATAAACTTGTCCATTTTAAGCTGACAGCAACTTAACTTTGATTACATACAAAGGCCTCTTTTACTCCCCCTTTTTATATTTTTGTTATCACAGTTTGCCTCTTTTTATATTGTGTATTCATTAATAAATTATAGTAGCTATTTTAGTACTACAGTAGCTATTTTAGTATAGTAGTTATTTTAATGCTCTTTTCCTTTAACCTTTACACTACAGTTAAATGGTTAATACATCATCATACTACAGAATTAGAGTTTTATAAATCTGACTGTTTACCTTTACCATTGTGTTGCATATTTTCATAGGTTTTAATGTCACTAATTAGTGTCTTTTCATTTCTCCTTAAAGAACTCCTTTCAGCATTTCTTGCAAGGCAGGTCTCATGATGATGAACTTCCTCAGCTTTTGTTTGTCTGAGAAAGTCTTTATTTCTTCTTCATATCTGAAGGATAACTTTGCTGGATAGAGTAACCTTGGCTAGTAATTTTTTCTTTCAACACCTTGAATATATTGTTCCAGTCTCCACTCTCTCCTGGCCTGTAGGGTTTCTCCTGAGAAATTCACTGATAGTGTAATGGGGGTTCCTTTGTAGGTTACAATCTTTTTTTCTCTTCCTGCTTTTAGGATTCTCTCTTTGTATTTGGTTTTTGACAGTTCCATTACAATGTGTCTTGGAGAAGGTCATTTTGCATTGAGATAGTGGGATGATCTATTAGTTTGTGAACTAGGTTGTCACAGTCTCTCCTGGAGTTTAGGAAGTTTTCAGTTATTCTTTATTTTTGTATCTGTTTTTAAATTGTGGTAACATTGGTTATAACATTATATAAACTTCAGGTGTACATTGTAATATATTTTGAATTCTGGGTAGATTACACCATGTTCACCACCCAAAGACTAATTACAATCCATCACCAAACACATGTGCTTAATCATCCCTTTAGCCTCCTCCCTCCCCCCTTCCCCTCTGGTAACCACCAATCCAATCTCTGTTGCTATGTGTTTGTTTGTCGTTGTTTTTATTTTCTACTTATAAATGAGATCATATGGTATTTTACTTTCTCCCTGTGACTTATTTCACTTAGCATAATACCCTCTGAGTCCATCCATGTTGTCACAAATGGCCGGATTTCATCATTTCTTATGGCTGAATAGTATTCCATTGTGTGTATATACCACATGTTCTTTATCCATTCATCTCTTAATGGGCACCTAGGTTGCCTCCAAGTCTTGGCTATTGTGAATAATGCTGCAATGAACATAGGGGTGCATGCATCTTTATGCATTCATGTTTTCATGTTCTTTGGATAAATACCCAGCAGTGGAATAACTGGATCATATGGTAGATATATTCTTAATTTTCTGAGGAGTGTCCATACTGTTTTCTATAGTGGCTGCACCAGTTTGCACTCCCACCAGTAGTGTATGAGAGTTCCCTACTGTCAACATCCTCTCCAAAACTGGTTGTTTCCCATCTTGTTAATTATAACCATTCTGACGGGAGTGAGGTGATATCTTATTGTAGCTTTGACTTGCATTTCCCTGATAGTGAATGATGCTGAACATCCTTTCATGTGCCAGTTGGCCGTCTGTATATCTTCTTTGGAGAAATCTCTGTTCAGATCTTTTGCCCACTTTTTAATTGGGTTGTTAGTTTTTTTTGTTGTTGTTGTTGAGATGTATGCATCCTTTGTATATTTTGGATTTAACCCCTTATTAGATATACAGTTTGCAAATATCTTCTCCCAATTCTTAGGTTATCTTTTCATTTTGTTGATGGTTTCCTTTGCTGTGTAGCAGCTATTTAGTTTGATGTAGTCCCATTTTTTTATTGTTTCCCTTGCCCAGTTAGACGTAGTATTTGAAAAAAATGCTGCTAAGACTGATGTCAAAGTGTGTACTGCCTGTGTTTTCTTCCAGAGGTTTAATGGCTTCAGATCTTACATTCAAGTCTTTAATCCATTTTGAGTTGATTTTTGTGTATGGTGTAAGACAATGGTCTACTTTCATTCTTTTGCATGTGGCTGTCCAGTTTTCCCAACACCTTTGATTGAAGAGATTTTCCTTTCTCCACTGTATGTTCTTGGCTCCCTTGTAGAAAATTAGTTGTCTATATATATGTGGGTTCATTTCTGGGCTCTCGATTCTGTTCCATTGATCTGTGTCTGTTTTTGTGCCAGTACCATGCTGTGCTGGTTACTCTAACTTTGTAGTATATTTGGAAATCAGGGAGTGTGATATCTCCAGCTTTGTTCTTTTTTTCTCAGGATTTCTTTGGCTATTTGGGATCTTTTGTTGTTCCATGTAATTTTAGGATTCTTTGTTTTTTTCCTGTGAAAAATCTTGTTGGAACTTTGATAGGGATTGCATTGAATCTATAGATTGCTTTAGGAAGTATGGACATTTTAACTATGTTCATTCTTCCAATCTGAGAGCACAGACTATCTTTCCATTTCTTTGTGTCTTCTTCAATTTCTTTTAACGTGTTTTATAGTTTTTGGTGTACAGATCTTTCACCTCTTTGGTTAAGTTTATCCTAGGGATTTTATTCTTTTTGTTGCAATTGTAAATGGGATTGTAAATGGGATTAATTTCTCTTTCTGTTACTTCATTGTTAGTGTATAAAAACGAAACTGATTTTTGTATGTTGATTTTGTATCCTGCAACTTGTATTCATTTATTATTTCTAAAGGTTTTTTAGTGGATCCTTTAGGGTTATCTATATATAAAACCATGTCATCTGCAAATATTTCTGAGTGTCTGTTGTAATTTCTTCTCTTTCATTTCTGATTTGATTTATTTGAGGCTTCCCTCTTTTTTTCTTGGTGAGTCTAGCTAAAGGTTTGTCAATTTTGTTTATCTTTTCAATGAACCATCTCTTCGTTTCACTGATTTTTTTCTATTTTTTTAATCTCTATTTCATTGATTTCTGCTCTAATTTTAATTTGTTCCTTTCTTCTGCTGATTTTGGGCTTTGTTCCTGTTTTTCCAGTTTCTTTAGGTGCATTGTTAGATTGTTTATTTGGGATTTTTCTCATTTGTTGAGGTAGGCCTGAAGTGCTATAAACTTTCCTCTGAGAACTGCTTTTGCTGTATCCTATAGAGTTTGACATGCCATATTTTCATTTTCATTTGTCTCCAGATATTTTTGGATTTCTCTTTTGATTTCTTCATTGACACAATTGTTATTCAGTAGCATTTTGTTTAATCTTCACATTTTTGTGGCTTTTCTGATGTTCTTCCTGTAGTTGATTTCTAGTTTCATACCTTTGTGGTCAGAAAAGATGCTTGGTATTATTTCAATCTCCTTAAATTTATTGAGCCTTGTTTTATGGCCTAATATGTGATCAATCCTGGAGAATGTTCCATGATCATTTGAAAAGAATGTGTATGGTGCAGTTATGGATGGAATGTTCTATACATAGCTACTAAGTCCATCTGGTCTAGTGTATCATTTAAGGCCAATCTTTCCGTATTGATCTTCTGTTTGGATGCTCTATCCATTGGTGTAAGTGGAGTGTTAAAGTCCCCTACTATTATTGTGTTACTATTTCTCCTTTTAAGTCTGTTAATAATTGCTTTATATATTAAGGTGCTCCTATGTTGGATGCATAGATATTTACAAGTGTTATATCCTCTTGTTGGATTATTCCCTTTATCATTATTTAGTGCCCTCCTTTTCTCTTGTTACACTTTTTGTTTTAAAGTCTATTTTGTCTGATATAAGTATTGCCACCCAGCTTTTTTTTCTTTCCCATTTGCATGGAGTATCTTTTCTCATCCCTTCACTTTCAGTTTGTGAGTGCCTTTAGGTCTGAGTGCGTCTGTTTTATGCAGCATATATACAGGTCTTGTTTTTTTTTTAATCCAATCGGCCACCCTATGCCTTTTGATTGGAGCATTTACTCCATTGACATTTAAAGTAACTATTGATAAAAATGTATTTATTGCCATTTTGTCACTTTTTTATGGGTGTTTTAGTAGTTCTTCTCTGTTCCCTTCTTATTCTCTTGCTCTGTTCCCTGTGGTTTGATGGCTTTCTTTAGTGATATGTTTGACTTCCTTTCTCTTACCTATTTGTGTATTTATTATAGGTTTGTGATTACCATGAGATTCAGATATAATAATCTACATATATAGCAATCTATGTTGAGTTGATGGTCTCTTTAGTTTGACCTCTTGCTAAAAGCTCTACTCTTTTACTCCCCTCCTCCCACATTTTATGTTTTTGATATCATATCTAACATCGTATTTTGTGTGTGTGTATCCATTTACCCTCATCACTGAAGTAGGTAATTTTAGTACTTTTGTCTTTTGGTCTTCATATTATCTTCATAGGTGGTTGATCTGCTACCCTCACTGTATTTTTGTCTTTACCAGTGATTTTCTTGCCTTTTTTTGGGATAATTTACTGATTCCTGTTTGTAGTCTGCTCTTTGTCACTTAAATAAGTCTCTTTAGCATTTCTTGTAGAACTTGTTTTCTGGTGATAAACTCCTTTAATTTTTGCTTGTCTGGGGAACTCTTTGTCTCTCCTTCCATTCTGAATGATAACCTTGCCAGGTAGAGTATTGTTGGCTGTAGGTTTTTTCCTTTCAGCACTTTAAATATATTGTGCCACTCTCTTCTAGCCGTAGGGTTTTGGCTGGGAAGTCAGCTGATAGCTTTATTGGGTTTCCTTTGTACATCACTTGTTGCCTTTCTCTTGCAGCTTTTAGGATTCTCTCTTTATCTTTAATTTTGGACATTTTAATTATAATGTGTCTTGGTGTGGGCCTCTTTGGGTTTGTTTGGTTCTCTCTGTGCTTCCTGTACTTGGATGTCTCTTTGCTTAAGTTAGGAACATTTTCAGCTATTATTTCTTCAAATAGATTTTCTTCCCCTTTGTCTCTCTCTTCTTCTTCTGGGATGCCTATGATACAAACGTGAGTGCACCTGATATTGTCCCAGAGTTCCCTTAGACTGTTCCTGTTCTTCTTTTATTCTTTTTTCTTTTATCTGTTCAGCTTGGGTGATTTCCGATAGTCTTTCATCCAGCTTGCTGATCTGTTCTTCTGTATTATCTGCTCTGCTATTGAGTTGCTGTAGTGAATTTTTCATTTCCAGTATTGTGTTCTTCATTTCTGACTGGTTCTTTTTTATATTTTCCAGTTTTTTGTTGATGTTATCACTGTGTTCATCTAGTCTTCTCCCAAGATCAGTGAGCATCCTTATGACTTTTTGTTTGAACTCTCTGTCAAGTAGATTTTTTCTTTTTATTTCATTTAGTTCTTTTTCTGGGGTTTTGTCCTGTTCCCTTGCTTGGAATGTATTCCTTTGTCTCCTCATTTTGCCTCTTTCTCTGTGCTTATATCTATGTATTAGGTGGGTCAGCTATCTCCTGATCTTGTAGAAGTGGTCTTATATCAGAGATGCCTTTTGAGGCCCAGCAGTGTGCTTTCCACTCATTGCCAGTTCCAAATATTCCAGGAGTGTCCCCTGTGTGGGATACACGTGTCCTCCTGTTGTGGCAGGCTTCCTCTTGCTGCAGGTACCCAGGGAGTCTAGGTTCCACCCCCGCCCCCCTTCCCCCCTGGCCAGTAAATTGAGTTTTGGGATCCCCAGCACAGTTGGCTGCAAGGTCTAATAGCACATTCCTGTTGCAGTTTTTCTGTTAAGTAAGTAGGCCCACAGTGTGGCTGGTTACTAGGCTCAGGGGCTTACAATTGCTGTAGGCCTCTGGCCTGCAAGGCTGTTATCAGCTCTCTCAGGGTTGCAGCTGAGTGGGGCTGGCCCCAGGCATGGGAGCACCCAATTGTTTCAGGCTTTAGAAGGTGGGGCCGATCCCCTATGAGGCTGTTTGAGAACACAGGTCTTCTGCTAGTGATAACCCCTATGTCCCACAGGCCCACACACATCATCAACATAGTCCTTGCTGGTGCAAACGTCCCAACCTCCTGGAGCATACCCAGTCACCCCACTGCAAAGGCCCCCACACTATCCACCAGTGCCCCCTCACATTCCACCTGCTCCTCACACAGGCCCTGCCCCACAGAGGTGGACACACTCACCTGCGTGCAGAGGATCAAGTCACCCAGTCTATGTAGGCTGACAAGTAGCCTGAGGGCTTGCTGTTGGATGGGGCCAGTCTCTAATGTGGGCTGCCTGCCTTGCCTGAGCTGGATTAAATCTGTGCTCTAGTGGGTGTGGCAGAGCCCCGGGCTAACAGACTAGGGGAAGAACTCCAATGGTATCTGCCAGTGTCTGTGTCAGCATGCCTGTACTAGGTCACAATAACGGCTGCTGCCAATGTCTCAGTCCTTGGAGAGGTCTCACTTCTAACTGAGATGCACCCAGAGCCTACCAGGTGAGTCTCTTTTCACCAAAGGACTGTGCTGCTTTCCTTCTGATGATTTTAGGTTGCTGAGATGGGTGAATTTGTGCATAGGCCCTTTAAGAGCTGGGTTTTTCTGCTTATGTCCAATAGCTTTTCTGGGGGTATCCCTATTACAGTTAATAGCCAGCAAAGCCAGATATTATGAGACTTATCTCAGTTGTGCTGAGTCTGAAGTATGCTTATGGTGGTAACATGCGCTTGCTCAGGTCCCCACTCCTCCAGGGAAGGCTGCATACCTTAGGTTTGCTCATGGCTGACCAGCTGTGAAGCTCTGCAGCTTGTGAAGGTGGCTCTTTTCTCTCCAGAAAGGAATTTCTGCCTCTTCCTCCTCAGTCAGGACTGTCTGTTGTTGTGGGGGTTCTTTTTATCCAGTTTTCAGTTCAAATGGGTAATTTTTCCAACAGTACTTGTAACCTGGTTGTGTTCATGAGAAGTGGTGAGTTCAGAGGCTCCCTATGCCACCATCTTGATGAGATTCCTTCACTGTAGTTTTGATTTGCATTTCCCTGATAGTCAATGATTTTGAACATCCTTTCATGTGCCTGTTGGCCATCTGTATATTTTCTTTGGAGAAATGTCTCTTCAGATCTTTTGCCCATTCTTAAATTGGGTTGTTAGTTTTGTTGTTGTTGAGATGTATGCATTCTTTGTATATTTTGGATATTAACCCCTTATCGGATATATGATTTGCAAATATCTTCTCCCAATTGTTAGGTCATCTTTTCATTTTGTTGATGGTGTCCTTTGCTGTGCAGCAACTTTTCAGTTTGATGTAGTACTATTTGTTTATCTTTTCTTTTGTTGCCTGTGCCTTTGGTGTCAATTCCAAAAAATCATTGCCAAAACCAATATCAAGAAGCTCTTCTCCTGTGTTGTCTTCTAGGAGTTTTATGGCTTTAGGTCTTATGTTTAAGTCTTTAATCCATTTTGAGTTGATTTTTGTCTCTGGTTTGAGTCCATTGTTCCCAATGCTATTTCCTGAAAAGACTATCTTTTCCCCATTGTATACTCTTGGAACCTTTGTTGAAAATTTGTTGACTGTATATGTGTCGTTTATTTCTCAGCTCTCTATTCTGTTTAATTGGTCTCTGTGTCTCTTTTCATTAGCATAATAATGTTGTCAAGACTCATCCATATTGTGGTATATATCAGTACTTAATTCCTTTTTTTTGGTTGAATAATGTTCCATTTTATGGATATAACATTTTGTTTATCAGTTCATCAGTTGATGGACATTTAGGTTGCTTTCACTTTTTGTCTATTGTGAATAATGCTATGAACATAGTTTTTGTATGGATGTATGCTTTCACTTATTTTGAGTATGTACCTCGGAGAAATGTTGAATCATATAGTAACTCCATGTTTATCATTTTGAAGAACTGTCAGACTGTTTTCCAAAGTGGCTGCATCATTTCACATTCCTGCCAACAGTATACGAAGGTTTCAATTTCTCCCCACCATCTTCCCCAACACTTGTAATTATCTGACTTTTTGATTGTAGCCATCCTAGAGGGTTTGACTCATATCACACTGTGGTTTTGATTTGCATTTCTTCAATGGTTAATGATGTTGAGCATCTTTTCATGTGTTTATTGGACATTTTTATGTCTTCTTTGGAGAAGTGTCTATTCACATCCTTTGCCCATTTTTCAATTGGGTCTCTTTGTATTGTTGACTTTTCCATAATGGACCAATAGTTCTTTACATATTCTAGATACAAATCCCTTATCAGATATATGATTTGCAAATATTTTCTCCCAGTTTGTGGCTTGTCTTTTTACTTTCTTGATGGTGTCTTTTGAAGCAAAAAATTTTAAATTTTGATGAAGTCTAATTTGTCTAGTTTTTCTTTTGTCACTTGTGGTTTTGGGGTTGTATCTAAGAAGGCTTTGCCTATTCCAAAGTTATGAAGATTTAATCCTATGTTTTCTTTTAGAAGCTTTATAGTTTCAGTTCTTACCTTTAGGTCTGTGATCCATTTTGAATTAATTTTTGCGTAGGGCGTAAGGAAGGGGTCCAACTTCATTCTTGTGCATGTAGATACTGTACGTTACAGGAAGTTATAAGAAAAAGATAAAGTTACTCTAAGGACAATCATTTCCAAGCAAAGGACCTATTTGTAGGTTCTCTTCTTGTGTTCCTCTTCATAATACTTCTGCCCTATTTGTCGTGGCATGTGAGTTGTGATGCGGAGGTGATAGCGGGTGGAACAGTGTCTCCCCAAAATTCATGTCTGCTCAGAACCTCAGAATGTGACTTTATTTGGAAATAGGGTCTTTGCAGATGTAATTAGTTAGGGATCTTGAGAGGATATCCTATAGGATTTAGGGTGGGCCCTAAAGCCAATGTTCTTAGAAGACAAAGAGAGGACACAGAGACACACAGAGAAGAGGGGCATGTGAAGACAGAGGCAGAGATTTTGAAGTGATGCAGCTATAAGCCAAGATTGCTGGGAGCCATCAGAAGCTAGGAAGAGGCAGGGACTCCATGGAGTCCTTAGACAGAACACGGCCCCGCTGACACCTTGATTTTGGATTTCTAGCCTCTAGAACTGTGAGAGAACATATGTCTGTTTTAAGCCACCTAGTTTGTGGTAGTTATGTCAGTCCTATGAAACTAATACAGGAGTATATGTGAAATTATGAAATACTGTGAAAGGAGGAGATTTTAATATACATACGCACTTTCAAATATATATCTTTAAGCTTAGTTTAGGGGTCAGCAAACTATGGCCCATAGGCTGGATCTGGCCTATTGCCTGTTTTTGAGAATAAAGTTTTATTGGAATACAGCCATGCCCATTCATTTCTATATTTTCTATGGCTGCTTTAGTGCTACGATGGAAGAATTGAGTATTTGCAACAGAGAACGACATGTCCCACAAAGCCTAAAATATTTATTATCTGTCCCTTTAGAGAAAAACTTTGCTGACATATAACTTAGATCATCAAATTGTCTACTCACTTCATGCCCACAGGGATCATGAGGACAATAAAACATTTAAAGGTGCTGCTGTATTTGGTAGAATTAAGTTTGTCTATGAATGCAGAATTCTCAAAATAGCAGTGACTTAAAGGAGACAGAGATTTATTTCTCTCATGTAAATTTATGCAGTCCAAAGCTAGGATGGCAACCTCATGATCATCAGGAACTCTGCCTCTTACCGTCTTGTTGATTTTCCCTCCTCAACATACAGTTTCTACAGTATAATACAAGACAGCTGCTCGAGCTGCAGGTGCAGCTAGCACATCTATATTCTAGTCAGTAGGAAGAGGGAAAGGGAAAAAGCATACTTTCCTTTAGGAACTCTTCCAGGAAATTAGTCACGACTTCTGCTTATATCACATTAGCCAGAACTTAGTCACATGGCCATACACGGCCACAAAGGAGGCTGAGAAATACAATTATTCTGAGAGGCAAAGTACAGTTAAAAACCAAGGATTCTATTCTTTTAGAAGGAAGGGAAAACAGACCTTAGGGAAAGGACTAGTAATGTCTGCCACAGCTGTGAACTAGGCTGGCTTTTGTCCTGTTTGTTACTCCATGATCCAAGGGAGGCCCCTAGATTGCAGAGAAAGTTCTAAAAATATTAACACACTTATATAAGTTGAACAAGTGGCCATGTACCATAGGGATGCATGTGTGGTTCTGTTTCAGGAGTCCCACTGGAAACAATGGTCAAGGATTTGAATCTACAGTGATTTCAGGGAGGCGGAATCTACAGGACTTCATAACTGCACGTGAGGTGGAGGGTGAGAGAGAGAAATCCAGGGTAACTCTCAGGTGTGTGGCTTGAGTGACTAGGAGGACCCTTGAGCATACTGGCATTTGAGAGATGAGAGAATGAGGAGGCTGTTCAGGTTGATTTACTTGTAAGCTCATTAAAGTTGTCAAGATTTATCACCCCTAGGTAATACTCAATTTCTCTTTGAGTCCAAGTGTGTTGCAAAATATGAAGTAGCCAAATGTTCTATAGAGGAAAACTGACAATAAAGCTTACATTCTCCAGGAAGAGCTGGACAGTCTCATTAATTATACTAAGTAGGCACAGAAAAGCTTTAAACAATGCTAGCCAACAAGATCACTATCAAAATGACAGGACAATGTGCCAGATGGTTTTGGAAAATTTCAAGTCTCAAAAATTTAAAATCTATACGAAGGGAAGGTCTTAAAATGTCCCGTGACATAACAACCGATATTTTGTTATAAAAGGAAAGCGAAGAAAAGTTATCTGGTCTTTGGTTTTATGGATGACCTGACTAAAGGTCAGCCAGTTGCTAATTCCTAAATTGCAACTTAATTTGTCTAGGACAGTATTATTCTTATTTTGGGTTGGATAAGATTACTAAAAGCTGAGGAAAGTATACAAATAGTACGTGGTAGGAACCTATGAAAAACTGGAACCCTGGGAAAGTGTTCAAATAAGGATAAGAAAAAATTAAATCCATAGAGTTAATATTTTTACAACTAGTTTTGGTATAATTATTTTTATATTCTGGGTACATCTTACCTGTTTCTTAAGATGTTTAAAGCATTCAATAAAATCTGAAATTTTAGGTTTGTGATTTAAATGAAATCTTCAGATGTGTTTAAATCTGAAGTCAGTGTTTAAAAGAGTGGGGATATCTGATTCCAGAATTTTTTTTTTCCCTTTTCTCCCTAAAGCCCCCTGGTACGTAGTTGTATATTCTTCGTTGTGGGCCCTTCTAGTTGTGGCATGTGGGACGCTGCCTCAGCGTGGTTTGATGAGCAGTGCCATGTCCGCGCCCAGGATTCGAACCAACTAAACACTGGGCCGCCTGCAGCGGAGCGTGTGAACTTCACCACTCAGCCACGGGGCCAGCCCCTCTGGAAATTTTTAAGTTTTTATTATTAGTTGCACATCTGTGAATAATTAGAGGAATGTTGGCTGTTTAAAAAAAGTCAGTTGATTTCTTAATTAATAAATATGAACATTAATCAAAATACAAATAGTAATGACTTTTTCTCCAAGTCCACAAGCCCTTTGAACATAAATAATCAACATGATGATCCTTTAATACTCCGAGGTTCTGAGAAAATGAGTCACACAGATTTTGGTGCTGAGCATTAATCTTTCATTTTATCAATTTCACTATATTTATTAAATGTTTTCTGAGTGTTATCACTGTTCCAGGCAGTAAGATGATGCATGTTCTAGTGACATTTCAGTCTGAGAAACTGAATAATAAATCATGTATTATTATGTCTGAGCTTAAGTTTTTTCATAAAAGAAGGGCAATAGCACCTGATTGGATGGAGCAAATGAACAAATATATGTGAAAGGGTAATGTCCTGCCCTCCTAGACAGAACTAAGTTTAACAAACAGGTTTTTGACTGAGTAATACTCCTCTGGCTCCCCACCCCGAGCACTAGTATTTTGATGTAATTAATACATTTAGGGTTCACTCCTTAACTTGGAACATTTTGAAGAGAACAAAGGACAACATGAGAATGAATTCACACCAGAGTGACACAGTTTACTGTACAATTAACATAAGCATAATTATTTATGACCCCAAGGAATATATAATAGGCTTCTTATTTACAATTCCTAGTTATGAAGAATTGGTGAAAATCCTTGGCCAACTGTGGTCTGGTTCAGTTCAGACACCTCTTTTCTGGGATTGTCCAAAATCTGCTGATCCTCTTCTGAAAATCCCTTATTGTTCTTGTTTTTCACCTGTACTGAGATACAATGCCTTGTATTCGAGCCTTTTGGACTCTTTATGGAATACTCAGTTTTCTTTTTTCCTGGTTGCAAACTTTGATCAAAGCCTTTATCAATTGTAATTAATCATTATTTCCTGTCTGAGAATTCACCTTGGCTCATTCTCTCTCTTCATAAAATCTGAGTGCCCTATCCTCTGCCTCCTTATGGCAAATGAATGTTAAATGTAGCTCCTTTTGGTGAAGAGAGACTTCCAGAACTGATCTGCCCTGAAAATGGATCTCCAATACACAGTTATTTGAACACAAACTACTACTAGAAATCCTCCTGGACTATAATAACTCAGGGTTTTATTAATTATTTCACATCCACTGATGTGTGGGACATAAAAGTACTTTGAAAAATTTAACTTTTGTGATAAAATGAGTTCACTTTATCACTTTTTTGGTTTTTAGTGTTTTAATAAAAGTCTGTAAATCATTTCAGCTTCGACTCAAGGCCTATAAAATCTAGTCCTTCACGGGGAAAAAAATGAGGGAAGTCTTAGCTGGGAGATATGTTAGAAGAAAAATGAGAAAGCAAAGGGATTACGTTCTTACCTTAGCCTCATGGCTTCTTTAGCCATGCCTGAGAAGACCAAGAGGAAAATAGAAAGCCAAGAAACTGAAGCAGCCCCATAGTTGCACCTATTTATGGCTTATGACAGTTTACATTTGTAACAGTTTGTAACATCAAAATGTGATTTCTGTCAAACAAGGCAGTAATCATAAAAATCAAATTAAACCACCTTATATTCTTTTTGGAAAAAGGTGTTACACAAATATATTTTAATAAATAAAATGAATTATTAAGCCAGTTAGTAATACTTCCTTAGTTGTTATATAAGCCAGTAAGGGCTCTTCCCTGATTCTTAACCTCAACATGGCGCCAGAGCTGGCTCTCTGGTACATTCCCCTACTTCTCATCTTCCACAATGGTGCAGGGTGGCATACGGATTCTTAGCCCCTGGTCATTATTTAAAAAAACACTCCTCTCTACTCAAACCTGCAAATATAACAGAAATAATTTTAATGCAAAAATCTGTTTGCTATATGGAAATTTAAAACTAGAACAACAGGATAGAAAAGTAAACATCTCTGAATCACTTTTCAAAGTTCATCAATGACCCTCCGTCTCTTCTAAGACTCTTCTTAAAGTGATCCTAGGAAGTGTTTCATGAGAATAATGCAAGGATTGCTGAAAAACTAACAACAGAATATTGCCATATCACATCACATTGTTTCTCAAATAATGGTACAGAAGATTTAGGTGGTACACTCATGGCTATTTTAAATTTCAAAGTTATATATTTATTTTGATGGAAATTAGAATAAATATAATTAGTATATAAAACTCATAATTTCCATAAACTATATTTCCTAGGAAAAGGCTAAAAACTCTGGGTCCCTTTAAAGAAAAATATTAAGTAAACATTAAATATGGTAAAAACTTTAGAGGAAGCACACAAAAGACTGAAGTTTGAGAAATAATGCTCTTTTCTGTTTATTTCAAGTTTATGTGACTGGTTACACTATATCACTGCCTTGATTAATCAACATTGATATGATTTAAAAACTTTACCATAAAACTTACAGGCGAATAATTACAGGTTATTTCCCATAGGATTTCTAGTCATTAAAAAAAGTTTTATATCAGATTTGGAACATGACTCCTCATATAATCTCATTCATAAAATAAATTATTTTAACTATTTACAACCTCTCCTGGGAATATAATATGCTACTAATTTGAGATCTAAATTTATTTGGTTTCTATGCATTAAAAGTTTACTTATAAACTTTCTCTTCACTATGAATAATTTCATATATGAATGGGATGAAAAGGTCTGACCAAAAATTTTCCTACATTTATATATTCACACGATTTCCCTCCCCATGAGTTATGTGCTGCTGAGTAAGTGAAGGACTGTGGCTTAAGGTTTTCTCATATTTATTATATTCACACAGTTTCTCCCGAGTATGGATTTTCCTATGTTGATTAAGGTGTGCGCTCTGGCTAAAGGCTTTCTCACATTCACTACATTTATAGGGTTTCTCTCCTGTATGAGTTCTCTCATGCTGATTAAGATGTGTCCTCTGGCTGAAAGCTTTCCCACAAAAACTACATTCATAAGGTTTCTCTCCAGTATGAAGTCTATGATGTTCAGTAAGCGATGTGATACGGCTAAAGGCTTTACCACATTGATTACATTTATAGGGCTTCTCTCCAGTATGAATTCTCAGATGTTGAGTAAAGGATGAATGTTGACGGAAGGCTTTCCCACATTCATTGCATATAAAAGGTTTTTCTCCTGTGTGAATTCTCTGATGTTGAATAAGATGTATCCTCTGGCTGAATCTTTTCCCACATTCATCACACTTATAGGGCTTCTCTCCTGTAAGGACTATCTGAGGTTGAGTAGGAGATGAGTTGCAGCTGAAGGCCTTCCCACATTCACTGGGTTTCTCTTCAGTATGAATATGACTAGTAAGAAGAATATGTTGATTGAAGATTTTTCCGCACTCATTATATTCATAAGGATTCTCTCTTACATAGTTTTCCTGATAGTAAACCAAGTCTGAATTATATTTGATGCTATTTCCTTGTGTGTCAGAATTAAAGGGTATTTTAATTGAAGGAATTCTCTGAGGCATAATAAGCTTTGAGTTCATATTATAGTTTTCCCCAAATCTATTATATTCAAGGCTTCTCTCCTGTGTGATCTTTTTGTGGGTAAAAGATACTTGTTCTAAATATCTCTGCTGGTTTTCTTGATTCAACTCTAACTGGTACTCAAAATCCCATAGTCTTCCTAAGATGGAGTACCAGAAACTGTCTCCTGTTAGTGTCTCCATTATCATCTTGTGGGTTTGATTTTCATCAGAAACATTCTGGTTGGGAGTTGATTTTTTGATTTTGGGTCTATTCTCGCCATCTAAAAGAAATTCAGAACATACAGATATTTTGCAGTATTCCCATGTTTTAAAAAAGAAACTGTGGCAGAATGAATTACCAAATAAAACTGACAGCAATGTGGACAAGGCATATGTGGCCTTGAAAGTTTTAAAATATGGCCATGTAACAAGGGGAAAGACTATAAAAGGATGACAAGAAGCAGTGAGCACAGGGGAATTTTAAAATGTATAGTAATCAATTAAAGAAAGACATCATCCAGGAATATCCAACATTGAAAGGAAATGGAAAGGAGAATAAGAAATATCAGAGAAAAGTCTGTGTTCAGATGTGGGAGATATTAGAAAGAAAGACTATTCTTACAGAAGACAGGCCCCGAGTCTAGGATCTTATAAACCTCATCTGTGGATTATTCTACTGTAATGCCAGCTACTTGATTATTTAAAAAGTATTTCTTCCTATTTTTTAATCTTTGTTTAAAATGATAAAGCTAATACTTGATTATATTAACATAGTCAAATAATGTGGAAATGCATAAAGTAAGAATTCCACTCCCTAGAAGTAATCATTGTTAATAGTTTGGAACCTTCCAATCTTTCCAGATTTTTCCTGCTTCCTATATTTACAAATATAAACGTAAACCTTATTTTTGAACAAGCATGACTCATGGAACGTGATAAAAACAAAATTTCATTTCAGTCTCCCACCACTTCTTTAGAAATCTAATCATTCACTGAAACCCCCAAGCCCTACTTTGTACTTCTACCTAATCCCCTATCAGATTTTACACTGCCTAGCCCCCTGTTGTCTGAGATTACAAATAAAATACTTGGGAAGAAAGTGTTTTCAGACATGAAACCAGAAGAGCTTCCCCTGCCTACACTGTGAGAATGGCATGCAATCTATCTTGTGCCCAAGACCTAAGTTAAGTGAGTGTAATATCTGTCACAGCTACAGACGAAGACTCTCTAGCTTATGGCAGGGATTCATCAAGCTTCCATTATTCTTGCAGGGGCCTAAGGGCTCTTCAGAAAGAAAAATGGGGGATTTGCATAGACTACTGTAGTCTCAGTGTGGTTACAATCTGTCCCCACTGACTTCATATTCCCTGGATCCACTCTAGGGGTTATGAGTGTTTAATAAAATTAGATTTCTAGGGCACCTATGACCTCCTTCGTATCTAAGAGAGGATACCTTCTAGACAGGCCCTTGGCCAGTAGAAACATATTGTGATGCCACTGGGCGACTTGAACAACACCTTGCAGGGTCTTCTGTACCACTACACACCTCAACAAGTACCATGCTCAGCCCCACCCACTGCCTTCTGAACTGAATTATTCAGGAAGTAGGAAGGAAAGAAACAAGAAAGGAAAGAGGAAGGGAGAGAGGGAAGGGAGGAAGGAGGGAGAAAAGGAAAGAATTAGGGAGAAAGGGAGAGAGTAAAACAAATATATCCTTTCTACTTGCAAAGCACTGTGATATTGCCAGTTCTCTTTGTTACTTCAAAAAAACGTGCCATAATTTATAGTGGTTTATGATACTAATTTAGTGGACAGAAGTGATTTAAAAACTGAAACAGAATAGGCTAAAACAAAGTAGAAAATATCAGAGTTCATCAGACATAGTGATAAGGATAAATATTGCTTGGCAAAACTTTTGTTTCAGTTTTATGGATTATACAGATCTTACGGGTTGCAATAAAAATGCATTTCTTAATGAGGGTGGTGGTCATAAATAAGCAAAAACTATTGCTTTATAGAGATTGCTAAGCTTTTTCTGTAAAGGATCACATAGTAAATATTTAAGGTTTTGTGGACCATATGGTCTGTTGTAATTACTCAACTAGGCTGTTATAGTGTGAAAGCAGCCACAGACAATATGTAAGAGAGTGTGACTATATTCCCATAAAACTTTATTTATAAAAATATGTGACTCTAGACTATGTTTTGTACATCTAAAGAGTCAAACAGGGTATCTGGAAAGGGAGCCCCTTGGTTAGTCTAAGACATCCTTGTGTTGACTGGTGGTTCATCTCATACCAGCGACGTATGAGTGCTTTCTTCCCCATGGACTCAACAGTGTGTATTGTCAAACTTTTGGACTTTTGTATATCTGATAGGCAAGAAAAGGTAATCTGCTGTAGTTTCAATTTGCGTTTCTCTTATCACGAGTGAGACTGAACATTTTTACATACGTTTAAACGTTTTTGTACTCCTTTATCGAAGAACTGTTCATATTTTTGTATTTTTCTATTGGGCTGCTGGTCTCCTACTGATTTAGAGGTGGCTTTTATATTTTAAGGGGAGATCAGCCCTTTTGATGTAAGTTGAAAATATTTTCCCCCATTACCATTTATCTTTTTACTTTGCTTGCTAGTATTCTAAACCATGCAGAATTTTGGGATTTGTGTGTGTTGAATGCATGAATCTTTTCTTTTTATGGCTTCTAGATTTTGAATCATAGGCAGAAAAGACTTCCCAACTTCAAGGTTATAAAAGATTTCTCCTATGTTTTCTTTCAGGTCTCTTATGGTTTCATGTTTTACATTTCAAGTCTCTGATCCCTTTGGAGTTCATGGTTTAAGGGGTAAGCTATGGATCCAACTTTATCTCTTTCCAGATGGCTACCCACTATTTATTAAAAGGCCTACCTTTTTAATACCAGTTGTCTCAAGACCATTAATTAATGGCTTTTTCCCTCCTAATTTGAAATAATGCCTTTATTATAAACTAAACTCCTGCACATACCGGGGTGTATTTCTGGATTTTCTAGTCTGTTTAGTTCATCTGCCTTGTTTTAATTAATGAAATTTTACCGTATATGATCTAGTAGGGATAATCTCCTTTATCATTTTTCCTTTCAGAGTTTTCCTGATTATTTTTGTGTTTTGGTTTCTCCATAAGAACTTTAGAATGAGCTTATCTAGATCCTCCCAAAATCTTGTAGGTACTTTTTGTGGGATTACATTACATGTTTGGTCAGGACACTGACATTCTGGTATGTCCATTTACTCAAGTTTATTTCTCTGTCTGTCATAAGTGTTTTAAGGTTTTCCTCATGCAGAAATGTTGCACATTTCTTGCCGAAAGTTTATATCTAGACATTTTGTCTTTTCAATTGCTATGGAATGGGCTCTTCTCTTCCTTCTTATTTTCTAACTGGTAGTTTGCACCTTTTACTTTCACTCCACTTCAACAATCTACTTACCTGGTTATACAGTTATACCCTGAACTTTGCTCCATATGGAAAATCTTAAACTCAGTGTCACACTCTGTTGCCCATGAGTGGACTCAGGCCCTTATTCACATTCTACTTGCTTTCTGACCTCATCCAGACCTCCATTTCTTGACTCTTCTGTTGTCTTCTAGTTGTCACTCCTCTTCAGGCCTTACTTCACTTCTTGTCACTTCTGGGACTCTATGCCAAATCACTCGAGTTAACTCTCTTTCAGTTTTCCCCCTTTAGTTCCACCAGTCTAATATGCCCTCGAACTGGATCCTCAAATGCTTTCCAGTGCTGAATATAACAGGAGAAACGGCATAGCCATGGAAATCAGAAACCACAAACATATAGGCAAAATCCCATTTGGGCCCTCAAAGCTGCTCAGTAATTCCTTTACTCATCTTTGGTCAGCTTCCATTTACCTTAGTAAGATATAGCAAGTGCTCCTTAAGTCCCCTACCTGTCCTCTCAATTCCTTTCCAGTCAACAGAAGACCCTGCCTCCTAATCTACCAAGAAAATAGAAATCATCATGTGTGAACTCCCCCAAATCTTCCAACAAACTTATTTATATACAAAGTAACCCTAGTCTCCTTCTCTCCAATCCCACTCCATCTCTTCTAGAACCTTGCTCTTTTGTATCTATTCTCTGCTTACCCTCTCAACTGACTCCATCCCTTCAGCATTATAAACAAGCTAAAATCATTCCTGCTTAGAATAATCCTCTTTTGACACTATCTGGTATTCTAGCAAATATCCTCTTTATTGTCTCCTCTTCTCATTCTAGCTTCTTGTAAGAGTACTGTCTATTTACTAGCTCTACTTTTTTTTTACCTCCTAGTCACTAAACAATGTACAAACTGATTGTTATTCTAATCAGTCCTCTGTCATTTCACTCATTAATTACCAACCTCTTTGTTGCTAAATCCATTGGACATTTTCCAGGTTTCATCTTAGCTAGGAAGAGATTTCTAGAAAAAGAGACATCAGCAGATGTCAATAATAATGAGGCAGGCAATACCCCAGAGGGCACACCAGAATTAGGTCACATGAGTCAGATCATTCTATCTCAATCCCTGGATCAAAAGAAACGTTCTACCACATCTTGATGAGAGGAACCATTGATCGTGTCTCAGAGGAAAATGCAAAAATGAAAGCAGTCTCCCTGGAGGAGACTGTCCCTGACAAGGAGGATGTGAAAAAACCACTTGTTCAAGCTTATCTGTGAACTGAGAGCCTTGGGCATCCACATATGGCTGCACAATGAAGTCTGCAAATTTTCTTAAAGTAGCAATTATTTCCTCTAGTTGGGAGTCTACGGGTAGGGACATAACGGGAGACAGTGTGGATCCTACACATGACCACATATGTACCTGTGGGAAAGAAAAGGTCTGCCTTCTGCTGTAGGTGCCTACCATGGCAATTGACCCAAAAAGGGAGTTTTTAATTTTCTTTCTTTAGTTTTCTACTCCCCAGGTTCAGGTGTGTGGAGGTTTGTAGAAATACTGTCATCCACTGTTGTCAGGGAAAGCGCTAGGAGTTCCTGACAAAAGGTTTTAATTATCAGCCTCTACTCATGGAATGCCGGCACTGGTCAGGCAAAATTCAGGTTCACTGAGGCTGAAATAGGAACAAGGTTTCCTACCAAATGTAACCTAGAGCACTAAAAGCAAGAAGGACAGCCAAGTCAAAGTCAACTTGAAAAAGCTGAAGTTTGAATGACAGAAAACCAAGTCCAAATGATGAAACCAGGTGCCAGAGCAAAGAATCGAGCAGGAATTAGATAGAGATGAGGTAGGTTAGCCTGGCTTAATGGACCACAATGGAAACTATTTAACTCCATATCTGGCAGTTAAGCAGTCAACTATTTGCTAAAATAACCAGGCAGAGCATTGTAGGTGGTATGACGATAATAGGGAGCTAAGGGTTTTTTTTTGGTCAAGAAATCTCATATTTAATGGGATGCTTTCAAGAAGAGAGATAAAGTCAAAAGATCCATGTTTTGACGTAATTAAAATGAGAGCATGACATTAATAAATGACAATATAATCTAAAATCTGGGAAGAGAATGTGGGTAAAATACTGAGGTTAGAAATGGCAAAATGTCATAGAAGGGCTATTTAAAAGCATTGTACTAAAGATGGAAAACCAAGTCCATAGGAATACATGCTTTTAAGAAAAGGAGGGAGAGCAGGGAGTAAAGGAACAGGCGAAGATACAAGAGAGAGGCTAGAGGAGACAACAACTGTGTATATCACAGGCCAGGGTGGAACAAAATTCCCAGAAGGTAAAGTCAATACAATCAAATGCGACAAAATCATAGGAGAATATAACTGTGGCTTTTTAGCCACTGGATTAGACTGGAAGGAAGTTGGTGATCATTTCCAACAAGACAATTTTAGTAGTACAGGTAGGATAGTACAGGTCATATCACAAAGGTGAGCAAGAGAATTAGAATTGAGGCTATGGGTTTTAGACAAGTTTAAAGAGTTTGATAATAAAAGGAAAAAAGAAGGAAAAATAGGTAAAAATAGTGAAGATTCTTGAGATGGAAAAGAAAAATTTAAAGAATACCGAAAAGGATGTATGAACAAAAAATAGAAAGTAAATGCTATGTGCAGATTTGCAACGTCAAGGTATTTATGGGTGTTCAAACTAACACCTTCAAAATAACGTTTGTGTGGTGTAAATTTTTTTTTAATAATAAGTATATATTATCTTTTTAATCAGAAAAAAAGTAAGAAAGCCATTGCCACTTTGGTAAAAAGTCAAATATGAACTGAGTTTTTTACAAAGCCTAAGTATTCTTTTAATCCTAGAGGGATGTTTTTGGAACTCAGTTGAGTATTTCAAAAATGACTATTTCCCCTCGCTGAGTAGCAAATACCCAAATGCTTGCTTCTCACCTGGAGGAGTGTCCGGTGGGCTGTCTCTTTCCATCATCCACTGCTCCTCTTGCTCCAACTGAATGATCACTTCTGGCTTATAAAGTTGATGCCCTATTCATGGGAAAAATGTATGTCTTAGGAGTTTACACTGGGAACAAAAAATCTGTCTCAGAACTCATTTTCAACTTTTTTAGTCCTTAGGGTCTCTGGATTCAGAAAGGGGAGACTTCAGAGGCCTCAAAATAAAACTACCCAACTCAAACTCAACAAAGTCAAGACCTTTACCTGAGGAGAAAGAGCAGAAAACAAGGGCCTCTGTCTCCAAGACTGAGTAGCATTCTTCTGTCCTGGCCTGAACTATATTCTCAAAATATAGTTCATTATTACTTAAGGAAATAAACCCACCAGGACGGTTTCCAGTTTTACAGGGATACTATCCTCACCCAGCGTGACCAGATTCCTGTAGTTTTCCAGCATCACATCTCGGTAGAGGTTCTTCTGAGCAGGGTACAGCTGGTCCCACTCCTCTCTGGTGAAGTCCACAGCCACGTCCTGGAATGTCAGTGATTCCTGAAATATCAAGCATATTCCTGCTCAGTCAGAAACCGTTTTTTACAGGGGCCCTCAGGGGAAGGGGAAAAGGTGCAGCTGTAGACAAAAGTTGGGATGTCTACGCTGTTGTGCTGAGAGTCTTCAGGGCTCTGAGTAACTCATGTCAACATTTTTGAAAAAATAATTAGTACTTGTCCATCATCTTTCAAGTCAAATATAAATGAAATAATGCTTGCTTTTAAGCTTTTTACTATTTGCTGCAGAAGAAAGGCTATCATATCATCTAAACAATTAAAAAACTATATGGGAAATTCATGCTATAAGATTTCAGAAATGAAAGAATTCAGGATATGTTCAAATAGTGAAAGTAGGTATCAAGTTGGTAGATCTTATATAGATCCTTAACAGATTTTTAAGCTTTGGATAGAAGAGGAGAGAGGATTTTCCAGTGGGCTAAAAAGAAAAAAGCAACAAGGGTGAATAGGTTGAGAGTAGAAGGCACATGATACATGTTGGGATCAGTAAAAGAAAATGTCTTGTTACAGGTAGGGATTTCAAATAAAAAAAGGTGACGTCTAAGTTTTCTCCATTTTCAATGCTTCTTAAACAACCCTTTTTCTCTCATAGACACAGACAGACAGTCACAAACAACATATATACCTCTCCCATCTCCCTTACTACCTAACGCTTCTGCAAAGTACCACTCACTTCATGGGTACGATAACTCCTCAATTCTTTGGAATGAGCAGAGTGTCATATTCCAAATCAATCCTTTTCCCCCTAAGTTCAGGTTCAATATTTAAGTACAGTACTGGCATTTTAAATTAATTTTCATGCTTTGATAACATACCTTCCTAAAATATATTTCAACTCAACGATGTAGGTAATTTAGAAATGAGTCACTGAGGCTAGAAGAAATTAAATAATTGATCTAATGACATACAGCTATTAAACAGCAGGAACAGGATTTTATTGTAAATCTTACTCGAAAGCCTTATGCTCTTTCCATCATACCACAAAGATGTCTTTTCTGCCCTTATGAATATCTTCTCTTTTGTTTTTACTTCTAATTTCCATTCAACTTTCCCCACCCTCTTGAGAGCAGCACCAATGGTGCTATGTCAGTAAGGGCGAAAGAAACTATGAATTATAGTCTACATTCTTTAACATCCATATCTGTAGCTCTTTTTGGCTGTTTTAATCAATACCTTGCCTAGGGTTTCTCCTTCCTCTATGCCTTTTAATGATGATCTTGCACTCAGTTACCTGTTTCTTCTCTTTTTTTCATGTCCTTATTTGACTTTTATATACTATATATACATATATACTAATATGGTTTAGAAACAAAAACATATACAAAAGTACTTAGTAAAAAGAGCCTCTCTCCCACACTACTTTCCTCTCTCCAGCTCTTACTCCCCAATAGATAATAACTATTTATACTTTTTAGTGTATTTTTCTAGAATTCTCCATTATGCAAATAATATGGAATTCTTATTTCGTTGCATTTTCTTTTTTACCTCAAAGGCAACATATTTTATACACTGTTTTTTAACTTAATTAATGCTAGAAATCTTTCCTCTCAGACATTTTAGGACATAGAGGGCCTCCTCACTAAACTTAAAGATTTTCTGACATCATTTCAGACTTAAAGAAAAGTTGCAAGAATAAAAAAAAAATTCTTCCTTCTCCTCTCCTCTCTCTTTTTCTCTCTCTCTACAATTTTTCTGGGCTGTTTTAAGAGTAAATTGCAGACAATGCCCCTGAACCCCTAAAAAATTTGGTATTTATTTCCTAAAAACAAGGAATTCTCTTACATAACAACAGGACAATGATCAAAATCAGGAAATTAACACTGATAGAGTACTGTTGTCTAAAATATATACTTATTCAGATTTCACTAAATGTCCCAAAAATGTCCCTGGTAACAAAAGAAAATTCAAGATCATGCACTGCATTTGCTTGTGCTGTCTCCTTTGTCTCCTTTAATCTGCAGCAGGTCCTGAGCCTTTCCTTGTATTTCATGACACTGGCATTTTGGAAAGTACAGGCCAGGTATCTTGTAGAATAAATCTCAATTTGGGCTTGTCTAATGTCTCCTCCAGATTAGCTTCACACTATGCACTTTAGGCAGGAATAATAAAGAAGAGATGCTGGGTTCTTCCCAGTGAATTATATCAGGAGGCACAGGCTGTTGACTAAGTTCCATTACTGGAAATGTTAACTTTGATAATTTGGCTAAGGTGGTTATCTACCAGTAATTTCTACTGGAAAATTACTATTTCATCCTGTAATTACTATGTATCTTGTTGGGGAGATACTTTGAGACTAGGTAAATATCTTGTTCCTCTCCAAACTTTCATTTACTAGTTTTAGCATCCACTGGTAATTCTTGCCTGAATCAACCGTAATTACAATGGTTGCTAAATGGTGCTTTTCTAATTCTGTCATTCTTTGTACATTATTAGTTGGCTTTCTACTGTGCTGAAGAGGTTTCTCTTCTCATTCATTCATTAATTTATATGAGGTGGACTGACTTATTTTATTCAGTAGGTTATAATCATTTACTATCACTATTTTAACGCTCATATTGCCCTAGATTTAGCCAGAAGGAGCCCCTTCAAACTGGCTTCTGTGTCCTTTTGACACGTCTCTATCATTCTTTGAGTAGTTCTTTACTTTTTGGGACACAAAGATGTTCTTCTTTCAAGATTCATCTTGTGTCTTCCCTGCCCCAAGCCTGGAAACAGCCATTTCTCCAAGGATCCCTGGTTCCTTTAATGGTCAAATACTGAGCAGCTCTGCTTCCAACCAAAGCGTCTGCAGGGTTGCAATCTGGCATGTTCTGCTCTGTTGGTGAAATAGTGAGTGGCTATGTGTGGTTCCTTGTAATGGAGAACCACACTTAGAAACCAAGATCTAGGCACTAGGGGTGTTCAATGCTACTGGAGCATCACTGCTTCAAGGGTCTCTCAGAGGTCGTATCTGGGAAACAGAGGTATAAATATAATGATGTATTATACATGAACACACACACACAGAACTCCATACCCATTTCTATATGTAGCTATGTATTAAAACCCACGAGTCTACACTGATACCTCTAACTATAATGCAACAGCGCAGGGTTTATTCTATCCTCTCTTTTCACATTTGTAATTCCCTTCTTCAAGCAGGAGAAACCTGGCTCCCGTTATGCACAATGTATTTACTTATGTGCTCAATCCTACAATGTAAAGAAAGTGGTTTCAGTATTACTAACACATTCCTCTGCACAAAAGAAGTCTACAAATCAGATTTCAGTTTTTAGAGTTTGACTTTTGGCCTGAGGGTAGAGTCCAACTACATAGGTTTAAAGGTTAACTCCTTTTCCTAATTTCTTCAGTGTAGTTATGTCAGTAACTTGAAATACAATTTGGTTCATCTGTTTCTGTCTGTATTCAATTTTAGGCCCTCCTCCCATGTTGCCCCCACCCCTATCCCCCAATTCCCTCTATCTTTTCCACCCCATTCCATCCAAGCCTTGTAGGTAACCAATGTCATTAGACTCACCTTTATCCTTCTGGTGTCTCTTTTGGCTCAAATGAGCAGATACATGTATATGTACATTTTTATTTCCCCTTTCTTACACAAAAGTGGCATACTACAGATACTCTTGTATTTTGCTTTTTCCACTGAACAGTTTATCCCGGAAATCTCTCCACATCAGTTCATAGATATCTTCTACATTCTTCTGTATAGCTGCATGGTGCTCATAATATGTGAATGTTCCACAATTTATTTAACTAGTCTATTAACAGACATTTTAGCTGCTTTCTACTCTTTTGCTATGACAAATAACGCTACAATGAAATATCTTGTACGTATAGTATTTTGCAACTGTGTACAAGTCTATCTGCGAATCAATTCCCCAAAATGAGACGTCTGGTAAAAGAGTATATGAATCCGTAATTTTGACACATATTGTCAAACTGACCTCCTTAGAGCTTGTATCAATTTATACTCTGTAACATTAACTTATTGCTGCATAACAAACGACCCCAAAATTTAGTGGCTCAAAACAACAATTATTTATTTTGCTCACAAAATCTATAACATGGGCAGGACTTGGTGGGACTAGCTCATCTTTGTTCCATTTGGTTTCAGCTGGAGTGGCTCAGCATTGAGCTGTAGGATTCACTCTTAGGATGGCTTACTCATATGGCTGACAAATTCGTGCTGGTTATCAGCTGGGAACTCAGCCAGGGGCCTCAGTCTCTCTCCTTATGGGCCTCTCCACAGGCTGCTTGGGCTTCTTCATGGCATAGTGGCTGGATTCCAAGTGCAAAATTCCCAAGAGAATCATCTTTTATGACCCATCCTCGGAAGTCACATAGCTTCACTTCTACCACAGTCATAAGCCTGCTTAGATCCAAGGGGAAGGAACACAGTCCCTCATCTCTTGATGGAAAGAGTATTTAAGTCACATTATAAGAGGGGCCTGTATAATGGGAGAAATCATGCCACTTTTGGAAAATACAATCTGCTGCAGTCTGAAGTGAACACATCCTCTGAACATAAAAATTCACATCCCTCCCACAGGCAAAATACACTCATTTTCTTCCCCAAGATGCCCAAATTTCATCCCATCATGGCATCAGCTTGAAGTCCAAGATCTTGTCATCTAAATCAGGTCCACAAGCAGACAAGGATCTTGGAGTATAGTTCCTCAGGTATGATTTCTTGACTGCTTTCTCTGTATATGATGACCTGTAAACTAAAAAAATAGTTATTTGGCCCCATTCTCTACCCCCTACAAACTTAGAATGGTCGGAAAGGCATAGGAATAACCACTAGAGACACTCCCATTCAAGCAAACAGCAGTACATAGCAATTCTAAAAGGTAGCTGAACTGGGCACACGTTGAGAGGTGTAAATGAGAAACAATTTTATTTTTAAATCCAGTAACTCCTGGTTCATTTATATTGGACATTTCTTTATTTAGCATGTTTTTTCCTCTTACATTTTCCTGTAGGCAGCCAGAAGCCACCAGTTTGCACTTGCAGTCTTCTACCTGCAAATCTCCTTCGTTAGATCACTGAGTTCATTAAGCATATTTCCTATTTCCCTTGTTACTGAAGGTGACAATGTTGCCCAACATTCCTTCTTCAAGGGGCCCCTTTCCTCCCATTCATAGCATTTTCTTTACTGTTCTTTAAGCCCTGACAAAGGTCCTTTAGGTTCCCACTAGCTCTCCTTAAGGCCCTTTATTATTTCACTAACAATCTTTTCCTTTCCATCTTCTGCCCGTAGCTCAATTGGCACTGTTCCAAGCCAATGCCATATGCACTAGGGTTTTGCTTTGGCAGCACCTCACTTCCGGTACCAAAATCTGTAGCAGTTATCTATTGCTGCCTAATAAACCACCCCAAATCTTGGGGGAATAAAACATCAACTACCATTTATTTTGATCACAAATCTGCAATTTGAACAGGACATAGTAGGGACAGCTCGCCTCTGATCTATGTGGCAGCAGCTGGGAGGGCTTGACTGTGGGTTGGAGAATCCACTGTCAAGATGGTTCACTCACACGGCTGGCAAGCTGCTGCTGGCTTTCACCTGAGAGCTCGGCTAGGGCTGTGGGCCTTGGTTCCTCTCCATGTGGGCTTCTCCATGGGCTGTTTGGGTTTATTCATGGCAAGGTGGCTGGATTTAGAGCAAGCATCCCAAGAGAATCAGGCAGAAGTCTCACTGCCTTTTATGACCTGCCTTGAAAGTCATATAGCCTCACTTCTACCAGTCATAGGCTTGCCCAGATTCAATAGAGGGAACAGAGACCTCAATGTCTCTTTATGGGATGAATGTCAAAGTCACATTGTAAAGAAAGTGTTTCAGATGGGAGATATTTTGGCCATTTTTCTGAAAATGCAATCTGCCACACACAGCAACAGTGTAAGCGTGCCTGTTTCCCCAAAGCTTTGCCAAGACAGTATGCTATCAAGCTTGTGAAAAATATCAAACTTGTGGCAAATATGAAGCTTGGTGATAAAACATCAAGCTTTCTCTAGTTTTATTTTTTTTGGTGAGGAAGATTGGCTCTGAGCTAACATTTGTTGCCACTCTACCACACTATGCTGAGGAAGATTAGCCCTAAGCTAACATCTGTGCCCATCTTCCTCTATTTTTTATATGTGGGACACTGCCACAGCATGGCTTGATGAGTGGTGCATAGGTCTGTGCCCAGGATCTGAACCTGTGAACCCTAGGCCACTGAAGTGAAGTGTGTGAACTTAACCACTATGCCACCGGGCTGGCCCCTCTAGTTTTAATTTAAATTTCCTCTTGTTATGAGGACAGATGAACATTATTCCTGTGTTTAAGATCCATCTGAACTTTCTTTCCTGTAAATTGTCTTTTTATGCTGTTTGTACATTTTTGTATTGGACTCCTAATCTCTTAACTGATTTAGAGGAGCGTTTTATATATTAGAAAGATTAGCCCACTGTCATTTGAGTAGCAAAAATACTTATCTCAATTTGACATGTTTTTTTTTACTTTGCTTATAGTTTCCTCTGGTTATACAGATTTTTTGAGAGTACCAATTCTTTTTTAATCAAGGTAACATTGATTTGTAACATTGTATAAACTTCAGGTGTACATATTTCACCTTCTGTACAGGCTACATCCTATTCCCCAGCAAAAGCCTAGTTGTCATCTGTCACCATACATGAATGCCCCTTTACCCCTTTCACCCTCCCCTCTCTACCTCTATCCCTTTTGTCCTCCTCCCTTTCCCTCTTTCCTCCTTGGCCCCATGGTAACCTGTTCTCTGTATCTATGTGTTTGTCTTCCATATATTAGTAAAATCATATGGTGTTTGTCTTTCTCCATCTGACTTATTTCACTTAGCCTAATACCCTCAAGGTCCATCCATGTTGTCACAAATGCCCAGATTTCATCTTTTTCCATGGCTGAGTAGTATCCCATTGTGTGTATGTATGTGTGTATACACACATACACACACACCCATATAACACATCTTTTTTACCCATTTGTCTGTTGATGGGTACTCATGTTGTTTCCAAATCTTGGCTATTCTGAATAAGGCTGCAATGAACATACGGGTGCACACATCTTTTTGAATTAGTGTTTTCATGTTCTTTGGATAAACACCCAGAAGTGGAAGAGTTGGGTTATATGGTAGATCTATTTTTAAGTTTTTGAGAAGTTGCCATACTGTTGTTCAGAGTGGGTATGCCAGTTTATATTCCCACTGGCAGTATACAAGGATTCCCTTTTCTGCACATCCTCTCTAACACTTGTTAATTCCTGTCTTTTTAATAATAGCCATTCTGATGGGGGTGAGGTAATATCTCATTGTGGTTTTGATTTGCATTACCTAATAATTAGTGATGCTAAACATCTTTCCATGTGCCTGCTGCCTACTGGTACATCTTCTTTGGACAAATATCTGTTCAGATACTTTGCCCATTTTTTAATTGGGTTGTTTGTTTTTATTCTTGTTGAGTTGTATGAGTTCTTTAAATATTTTGGATATTAACCTCTTATTGGATATATGTTTGCAAATATCATCTCCCAATTTGCAGGTTGCCTTTTTGTTTTGTTGATGGTTTCCTTTGCTGTGCAGAAGCTTTTTGTTTGATGTAGTCTCATTAATTTTTTTCATTGTTTCCCTTGCCTGGAAGATGTATTCAAAAAGATACCGCTAAGACCAATGACAAAGAGCATACCACCTAGATTTTCTTCTAGGAGTTTTATGGTTTTAGGTCTGACATTCAAATCCTTAATCCACTTTAAGTTAACTTTTATGTATGGTGTAAGACAGTGGCCTAGTTTCATTCTTTTGCATGTGGCTGTCCAGTTTCCCCAACACCATTTATTGAAGAGACTGACCTTTCTCCATTTTATATTCTTGTCTTCCTTGTTGAAAATTAACTGTCCATAAATATGTGGGTTTATTTCTGGGCTCTCAATTCTGTTCCATTGATCTGTATGTCTGTTTTTCTGCCAATACCATGGTGTTTGGTTACTATAGCTCTGTAGTATATTTTGAAAGCAGAGAGTGTGATACCTACAGCTTTGGTCTTTCTTCTCAGGATGGCTTTGGCTATTCGGGGTCTTTTGTAATCCTTGTTCTATTGCTGTGAAAAATGTCATTGGGTTGATAAGGACTGCACTGAATCTGTAGATTGCTTTAAGGAATATGGACATTTTAACTATGTTAATTCTTCTAATCCATGAGCATGGAATATCTTTCCATTTCTTTGTGTTTTCTTCAATTTCTTTCAACAACGTCTCATAGTTTTCAGCACACAGGTCTCTCACCTCCTTGGTAAGTTTATTCCCAGGTATTTTATTCTTTTTGTTGCAACTGTAAATGGAACTATATTCATGATTTCTCTTTGGGCTAGTCTGTTGTTAATGTACAGAAACACAACTAATTTTTCTATGTTGATTTTGTACCTACAACTTTACTGTATTCGTTTATTATTTCTAATAGTTTTTGGTGGGTTCTTTAGGGTTTCCTATAATAAAGTCAGGTCATTTGCATGTAGTGACAGTTTTACTTCTTCCTTTCCAATTTGGATAACTTTCATTCTTTTTCTTGCCTAATTTGCTCTGGCTAGGACTTCGAATACTATGTTGAATAAGAGTGGTAAGAGTAGTGGGGCTGGCCTAGAGGCATAGTGGTGTGCTCTGCTTTGGCGGCCTGGGGTTCACAGGTTCAGATCCTGGGTGCTGACCTAGCACTGCTCATTAAGCCATGCTGTGGCAGCATCCCATATACAAAATAGAGGAGGACTGGCACAGATGTTAGCTCACCGACAATGTTCCTCAAGCAAAAAGAGGAAGATTGGCAAGAGGTGTTAGCTCAGGACCAATATTCCTCTCATATACACACACTCAAAGAGTGGAGACTGGGCAACCTTTTCTTGTTCCTGTTCTTAAAGGGATAGTTTTCACTTTTCCACCATTGAATATGATATTATCTGGGGGTTTGTCATATAAGGCCTTACTATGTTGAGGTACTTTCCTTCTGTACCCATTTTATTCAGAGTTTTTATCATAAATGGATGCTGTATCTTGTCAAATGCTTTCTCTGCATCTATTGAGATGATCATGTGATTTTTATTCTTCATTTTGGTAACGTGGTGTATCATGTTGACTGATTTTTGGATGTTGAACCATCCTTGCATCCCCAGAATAAATCCCACTTTATCTTGGTGTATGATTGTTTTAGTGTGTTGTACTCAATTTGCTAATATTATTGAGGATTTTTGCAGCTATGTTCATCAGCAATATTAGCATGTGATTTTTTGTGTGTTGTCCTTATCAGGTTTTGATATCAGGGTAATGCTGGCCTCATATAATGAGTTAGGAACCATCCCCTCTTCTTCAATTTTTTGGAAGAGTTTGAGAAAGCTAGGTATTAAATCTTCTTTGAATGTTTGGGAGAATTCATTGAGGAAGCTGTCTGGCCTGACCTTTTGTTTTTTGGGAGTTTTCTGATTACTGTCTCAATCTCTTTACTACTGATCTGTCTATTCATAGTCTATTTCATCTTGATTCAGTTTTGGAATATTGTATGATTCTAGGAACTTATCCACTTTATTCTAGGTTATTCAATTTATTGGTGCATAGCTTTTCATAGAATTCTCTCATAATCTGTATTTTGTGGTATCTATTGTAATGTCTTCTCTTTCATTTCTGATTCTATTTGAGCCTTTCTCCTTTTTCCTTAGCAAGTCTATGTAACAGTTATCAATTTTATTTACCTTTTCAAAGAACCAGCTTTCAGTTTCACTGATTCTTTTTATTTCTTTTTAGCCTCTATTTCATTTATTTCTGCTCTGATTTTGATTCTTAGCTTCCTTCTACTGATTTTTGGCTTTGTTTGTTCCTCTTTTTCTAGTTTAGATATAAGGTTAGATTGAGAGTTTTCTTGTTTATTGACATGGACCTGTATTGCTATAAACTTCCCTCTTGGTACCACTTTTGCTGCATCCCATAAATTCTGGAATGCTGTGTTTTCATTTTCATTAGTCTCTATGTATTTTTTTATTTCTTTTTTGATTTCTTCATTGACTTAACAGTTGTTCAGTAGCATGTTGTTTAGTCTCAACACATATGTGACTTTTCCACCTTTCTTCTTGCAGTTCATTTCTAGTTTCATACCACTGTGGTCAGAAAAGATGCTTGATATGATTTTAATCTTCTTAAATTTATCAAAACTTGATTTGTTGCCTAACATATGGTCTATCTTTGAGACTCTTCTGTGTGTACTTGAGAAGAACATGTATTCTGTTGCTTTTGGATAGAATGTTCTCTATATATTTATTAAGTTCATTTGGTCTAATGTTTCATTTAAGGCTGATGTTTCTGTGTTGATTCTCTGTCTAGAGGATCTATCCATTGATGTAAGTGGGGTATTAGAGTCCCCTATTATTATTGTGTTGCTGTCAATTTCTCCCTTTAGATCTGTTAATAATGCCTTATATACTTCCATGCTCCTTACTTAGGTACATATATATTAATAAATGTTATGTCTTCTTGATGGATTGTCCCCTTGATCACTATATAATGTCCATCCTTGTCTCTTGTTATCTTCTTTGGCTTGAAATCTATTTTGTCTGATATAAGTATGGCTACATCTGCTTTTTTTTGGTTGCCATTTGGTTAGAGTATCATCTTCCATCCCTTCTCTTTGGGCCTATGTTTGTTTTTAGAGCTGAGATGGGCCTCCTGGAGGCAGCATATTGTTGGCTCTTGATTTGTAATTCATCAAGCCACTCTGTGTCCTTTGATTGGTGAATTCAACCCATTTATATTTACGGTGATTACCGATATATAAGGACTTAATACTGCCATTTTATCTTGTGTTTTACAGTTGCTCTATATTTCCATTGTTTATTTTTCCTTGTATTCCGTCTGCTATTTCAGGTTGGTAGTTTTCACTTTCCTCTTTATTTATGCTTGTCAATCTTCTGTGAATTTTTGTTTTGTGGTTAGCATGAGGTTTGTATAAAAGGTCTCACAGATAAGACAGTCCTTTTTCTGATGACAGCCTCTTATCTTGATTTGCCTATGCAGGTTCTGTCCTTTTCCTCTTCCCTTTCTATGTTTTTGTTGTTACAAATTATCCCTTTTGGTATTGTGAGTTTCTTACCAAATTGAAGTGGTTATAGTTATTTTTAACACTTTCTTTCCTTGTAACTTTTACACATAATTAAATGTATACTATCCTGATACAGATTTGCAATTTTCTGTCTATCACTTTGCTCAAGCTTTGTACACCTTTGCCTCTTCCTTTCAGGTATGAGAGCTCCTTTCAGCATTACTTGTAAGGCGAGTCTAGTGGCGATGAATTCCCCGAGCTTCTGTTTGTCAGGAAAGCCTTTATTTCTCCTTCATATCTGAAAGATAACTTTGCTGTATAGGGCATTTTTGGCTGACAGTTTTTATTTTTAGTATTTTAAATGTATCTTTCCACTCTCTCCTGGCCTGCAGGTTTCTGCTGAGAAATGTGCTGATAGCCTAATGGGGATTCCCTTAAAATTTATTTTCTTTTTCTTCCTGGTTGCTTTTAATATTCTTTGTAATTGAATTTTGATAGTTTTATTATCGTGTGCCTTGAAGAAGGTCTTTTGCATTTGTGCTCTATTAGCTTCATGGAGTTGTATATCTAGTTCCTTCCTCAGGTTTGGGAAGTTCTCAGCTATCATTCCTTTAAATAAGCTCTCTGCTCCCTTCTCTCTCTCATCTTCTGGGATACTCATCACCCTTATATTGCCCTTTCTAATGGAGTTGGATAATTTTTGTAGAATTTAATTTGTTTTTTGCAGGAGAAGATTTGCCCTATGATAACATCTGTACCAATCTTCCTCTTTTTTCTTCCCCCTCAAAGACCCAGTATATAGTTGTGTATAGATGTAGGCTCTTCTATGTGAGCTGCCATCACAGCATGGCTACCGACAGACAAGTGGTGTGGTTCCGCACCTAGGAACCAAACCTGGGCTGCCGAAGCAGAGCAGGTGGAACTTTACCTGCTAGGCCATCAGGGCTAGCTCAGAATTTTATTTAAAGTCTTAGCTCTATCTCCTCTTCTAACTGTATCATTTCTAGGTTTCTATCTTTGAGCTTGCTAATTCTCTTCCATCTGCTCTGCTCTATTTCCAATGCTTTCTAATGTATTTCTTCTCCCATTTTTTGAGTTCTTTAGCTCTAGAATTTCTATTTAGTTATATTTTGGAATTTCAAACTCCTTGGTAAAATGTTCCTTCTGTTCATTGATTTTATTCCTGAGTTCACTGAACTGCCTCTCTGAGTTTTCTTGTAGCTCACTGTCATTTCTTCATGACAACTGTTTTGAACTCTTTACCAGTTAGGTGCAAATCTTCCATGATTTTATGTTTGGTTTCTGCAGAGTTGTTTTCTTTTTGCAATGCCATGGTACCATGGCTTTTAGTGTTGCTCACTGAGGTATATCTGCTGGCACATATCTTATCACAAACAAATTTTTTACTTAACTACAGGTTTGTTTATTTTGAATCAAACTTTTCAATTGCTTGGAGATTAGAAGTCTTTCTTCTGTTTTTCAGTAGGTGGCACTATAGCACTAGTTCTGGTTTCTCTTTCCTGAGCTGCCTCTGGCTATATTTGAAGATCTGCAGGTTCCACCCTGCATTGCCTCTATTTGGGGTGTTGCCTGCACTCTCGGCATGGCCACCTGCACTGCTGGGTGTCAATGATACCTCGCTGTTGCTGGTGTCACTGTGGTTGCTGGCTTTGTCACCAGGGGCACAGGGATGGCTAACACCTCAGCTGCATCTGAGATTACCTGGGTGGGAAGCTCCACCCACTGTGGTGGTGGTGGGAGTGGGCAGAGTGCTTGGTACGAGCACTTGGTGCAAGGCACTGTTCAGCTGTCATCTGTTACTCTTTGGCTGCAGTCACTCCTGCTGTTGGGATACAGCGTTCCTGTGTGTACCTGCTTCTGCTACCAGATTTCAAGCCATGGCCAGGGGGCCAGGAAACATAGGGCTTGGTGATCATGTGCTCCACCTCTGCTACTAGTCTGCTTCCCATAGCTGCAGATATTGCTGTGGTTGGCTGGCTGGAGTGGCACACGAGCCTCTGCTGCTGCTCACTGAGTTCTTGAGGGCTGGGGGTGGCAGGCTCAGCTGCTGCAGCTGGGAATCCAGGATTCTGGGCTCTGCCTCTGCTGTTCCCCTATTCAGCCTCCTCTATGTGCTCCAACTCATCCACTTGTATGTATTGTTGTGTGGATCTTTCCAGTGTCCTGGTGTGCTGTGAATGTAGCCTTTGTTGGATTATGGATGTTTTACTGCCTGAAGATGGAAGAGGAGAGACAAAAGGATCCTCTCATGCTACCATGATGATAATGACGTCAATTTTTGGGTATTTTTAAGAAGTTGAACCCATCAATCTTTTCTTTTATGGCTTCTGGATTGTCAGTTGTAATTAGAAAGTCTTTACTCAGTGAAAATTACAAAGAAATTCTCCCATTTTTTTTCTTGTAAAACTTTTAAGGCTGGCTTACTTTTTCACATTGAAATTGTTGATTCATTTGAGGACTATTCTGAGGTAAAGGATGAGGTATGGATTCAACTTTACTTTTTTCCAAATGGCTCCCCAGAAATCCCAACATTGATTATTGAATAAACCATCTTTTCACCACTGGTTTGAGATGTGACCTTTATCATATGCCAAATTCCTATCTGTTCAACAAATGTTTATTCAGTGCTTCCTATGTACCAAGCATGCTGCTTGAGTTATAGCAGTGAACAAAAGAGACTAAAATTTTCTGCCCTTATGAAACTTACATTCTTGCAGGGGGAGGGAGACTATAAATATGATAATTGGGCAAATCACATAGCATGTTGGAAGACAAAAGAAGAATGGAATAAGAAAGTTTGAGAATGTGTGTGTGGGGGGGAAGCAGCTGCAATTTCAAAAAGGTGGTGAAGAAAGATGTTGTTCAAGAGGTGAAAGTTGAAAAAAGACTTGAAAAGTTAATAGTACAAAGGCTCTAAGGCAAGAGTGTGCTTGGCATGTTCAAGGAAGAAGAAAGAGGCTAGGGTAGTTACAGTGGAGGGAACAAGTGGGAGAAGTAAATGATGAACTCTGGGAGGTGGGACTGTTTAGGCCATATAAAGGACCTTGGCTTTTACTCTGAGTCAAATGGGAAGCATGCATTTTGAGCAGAGGAGTGAAAGGGTCTGATTTACATTACCCTACCATTTTCTAGGCTACAGTTTTTTGGAATTACCCCTTTTCTTCCTGTCTTTACCCTCTGGCTAAGTTCTGCTGATTCCTAAAGAAAAGCACTCAAATCCACCTATTTTTCTTCATCTTCTAGTTTTAAGCTATTATTTTCTATCATCTGGAACACTGCAATAGCTTCCAAGAGGTTCTCTCCCCTTCCATTCTTGCCTCTCACCAATTCACCTATTTCATAGCACACACCAGGGTGATTTTTAAAGTAGAATTTAGTTATTTATTATGTTACTATCCTGTATAAATTCCCTCAAAGGCTTTGCACTGCACTTAGAATAAAATCCAAACAAGGCCATGCATACTTAGCCCCGAGACACTTCTCCAAGCTTACTTCAAGTCACCCTCTCCCTCCCTCCACTCCAACTAGAGTGGCCTTCTTTCAGTTTCTCAAAGATAACCATGGTTTTTGCACATGATGTTTAGCATATGAATAAAATGCTCTTTTCTACTTACTGTTTATAACTTGTATATATCCTTCACATCTCACCTTAAATTTCACTCCCCCAGAGAGTTCTTCCCTGATTCCCTAATGTGCATTCACAGCACCTTATTCTTATTTTGTATAATAAACACCTCAATTTGCAACTTATTAGTATATTTGCTCAATGTCTGTCACTGCTAGACTGTAAGAAACTGGGCTTAGGACCATGTCTGTTTTGCTCACTGATGTACAGCTGATGCCAAGCACAATTTCTGGCACGTAGTAGCTGGTCAAAAAATATTTATTGAGGGGCTCACCCTGTGGCCAAGTGGTTAAGTTCACGTGCTCTGCTGCGGCGGCCCAGGGTTTCGCTGGTTCGGATCCTGGGCACGGACATGGCACTGCTTATCAGGCCACGTTGAGGCAGCGTCCTATATGCCACAACTAGAAGGACTCACAACTAAAACATACAACTATGTATTGGGGGGATTTGGAGAGAAAAAGCAGGAAAAAAAAAAGGAAGATTGGCAATGGTTGTTAGCTCAGGGGCCCATCTTTAAAAAAAGAAAATTTACTGAATAAATGAATCATCTTCCTTCTCAACATAATAAATGGTTCTGGAAAATCAAAACAAACTCTTCAGGCTAGAATGCCAAGAAGCAAATATGACCCCTTTGTTCTTGATGTCTTTCTATTCCTCTCTGTGGGGAGCCTTACAATTAAGAGTAAACTGGAGGAGGACATCAGCATCATGGCAGACTGAGTTTCCCCAATAATCTCTCGCCTTCAATGTACAACAAAAAGGACATTCATATTCCAACAGAGGACATCCAAACACAACAGAAAAAATGTCAGAGAGACCTATGCAGCCATATGACAGAGGGCAGAGAGGCTGGAGCTCCCCTCAGAGAAGATGGAACAGGGTAAGAGAAAACTTCACACCCTCCCCTAAGGACTGTGATCCTGGTCTGCAGGAGACCTCCGAGAAGAAAGGAATGGGGGAGGGGATGTTTGTTCACGGGAACATCAACTACCCCCGAAGGCCCTTGCAGCCTAGAGGGAAGCTCTCTACCAAGGTGAAAGCTTTTGCGGGGGTGGCCTTATCAAGCCAACACCCCAGGAGAGCAGATAGTGAGAGCAGAGCAAGAAAACCCTGAGAGCACACAGGAAAAAGCGCCCCTCCCCCTACCCGCCCAGTGCAGGCTCCAGCACCTGGGATCTCGGCTGAAGGCAGAGGGCTAAGGATATGCTGCTCTTAACGCCCACCCGGTGGTGATAGGTGGTAACTGTGCCCAAATAACACCAGGATGCTAAAAAACAGAGCTACTCCCTCTAGCAATATCAAACATTATATGAGATCTCCGGACCAGAAAGAAAATGACAAGTACCCAGAAATCAGTCCTGAGGAAACAGAAATACATAATCTAAATGACAAAGAATTCAAAATAGCTACCATCAAAAAACTCAACAAATTAAAAGAGAACGTAGAGAAATAATTCAATGAGTTCAGGAGCTACTTCACAAAACAGATTGAAACTATAAAGAAGAATCAATCAGAAATATTACAGATGAAAGACACAATGAAAGAAGAAAAACAAAATATGGATTCCCTGAATGCTCAAGCGGACACTATAGAGGAGTGTATCAGCATAATCAAAGATAAACATGTTGAAATGCTCCAAATAGAGGCCAAGAGAGAACTAAGAGTAAAAAGAAATGAAGAAACTCTCCAAGAAATATCCAACTCAATTAGAAAATGCAACATAAGAATTATAGGTATTACAGAAGGAGAAGAGAAGGAGAATGGAGCAGAAAACTTGTTCAAAGAAATAATACAGAACTTCCCAAACCTAGGGTAGGAGATGGAAATCCATGTGGAAGAGGCTCCCAGATCTCCTAAATATATCAATGTAAAAAGGTCTACTGCAAGGCATATAGTAGTGGAACTGGCAAAACTGAATGACAAAGAAAGAATACTAAGAGCAAAAGGCAGAAAATAACCTACAAAGGAACACCTATCAGGCTTTCAGTGGATTTCTCTGTAGAAACCTTACAGGCTAGGAGAGAGTGGAATGACATATTCAAATCTTTGAAGGACAAAAACTTTCAGCCAAGAATACTTTATGCAGGGAAAATATCCTTCAGATATGATGGAGAAATAAAAACTTTCCTAGACAAACATAAATTAAGGGAGTTTGTAGCCAGAAGACCCCCCTGCCAAGAAATCCTCAAGAAGGCCCTCATGCCTGGAAAAAAAAAGGGAGAAAGGGGTTACAAAGCACAGAACAAGGAGATAAATACGCACACAGAATCAGAGCAGGACAGCAAATACTCAAGTATAGCATTAAAGACAAAGGGAAGGAAAACACCAAAAACAAAGATAATCTTGACATTTTAACC
This sequence comes from Equus quagga, assembly GCF_021613505.1. NCBI lineage: Eukaryota > Metazoa > Chordata > Mammalia > Perissodactyla > Equidae > Equus > Equus quagga. The sequence goes on along the minus strand of NC_060273.1, from coordinate 23,558,855 downwards.
ACAAACTCATAACACAAAATGGAATAAGATGTGAGAAAAACAACTTAGGAGGGGGAGAGGAAAGGGACTGAATCAGTTTAGGCTAAGGAAATAAGAGGCCATCAGAAAATGGACTATCTTATCCATGAGATTTTGCATAAAAACCTCATGGTAACCACTAAATAAAAAAGCGGAACAGAGACACAAATAATAAATAAGGAGAAAACAAAGAGACACAACATAAAAAACTACATAACTCAATTGGTAGACCAAAATACACAGGATGAGAAACAAAGGAAATGCAGGAGAACCAGAAAATGAGTGATAAAATGGCAGCATTAAGCCCTCATATGTTGATAATCACCCTAAACATAAACAGGTTGAATTCTCCAATAAAAACACACAGAGTGGCGAGATGGATTAAAGAACAAGACCCAACAATATGCTGCCTCCAGGAAACACATCTCAGCCCCAATGACAAACACAGGCTCGGAGTGAAGGGATGGAAGACGATACTCCAAGCTAATGGCACACAAAAGAAAGCAGGTGTTGCAATACTTATATCAGACAAAGTAGACTTCAAGATAAGGCAGGTAAAGAGAGACAAAGAGGGGCAGTATATAATTATCAAAGGGACAGTCCATCAAGAAATAACACTTATAAATATCTATGCACCCAACACAGGAACACCAAAGCACAGAAGGCAGCTATTAACAAACCTAAAAGATGACATTAATAACAACATGGTACTAGCAGGGGACCTCAACACTCCACTCACATCAATGGACAGATCATCTAGACAGAAAATTAACAAGGAAACAGTGGAATTAAAGGAAAAAATAGACCAATTTGACTTAACAGGCATATATAGAACACTCCATCTAAAAACAGCAGAATACACATTCTTCTCAAGTGCACACGGAACATTCTCAATGTTGGGAAACAAGGCAGGCTTCAGTAATTTAAGAAGATTGAAATAATAACAAGCATCTTTTCTGATGACAATGCTATAAAGCTAAAAAGTATTACAAGAAAAAAGCTGAGAAAGTTACAAAGATGTGGAGACTAAACAACATGCTATTGAACAAGCAATGGATCACTGAAGAAATTAAGGAAGAAATCAAACAATATCTGGAGACAAATGAAAATGAAAACACACCATACCAACTCATATGGGATGCAGCAAAAGCCGTATTAAGAGGGAAATCCATCTCAATACAGGCTTACCTTAACAAACAAGAAAAATCCCACATAAGCAATCTGAAACTACACCTAACTGAATTAGAAAAGGAAGAACAAAGCCCAAAGTCAGCAGAAGGAGAGAAACAATAAAAATCAGAGCTGAGTGGCCGGCCCCATGGCCGAGTGGTTAGGTTCGCACGCTCCGCTTTGGCAGCCCAGGGTTTCGCCAGTTTGATCCAGGGTGCGGACATGGCACTGCTCATCAAGCCATGCTGAGGCGGCGTCCCACAAGGCACAAGAAGAAGGATGCACAACTAAAAATACACAGCTATATACTGGGGGGCTTTGGGGAGAAAAAGGAAAAATAAAATCTAAAAAAGAAAAAAAAAGAGCAGAAATAAATGCAATTGAAACAAAAAAGTCAGTAGAAAGGATCAATGAAACAAAGAGCTGGTTCTTTGCTAAGATGAATAACATTGACAAACCCCCAGGCAGACTTACACAGAAAAAAAGAGAGAAAGGTCAGATAAATAAAATTAGAAATGAAAGACAAGAAATAACAATGAATGCCAGAAATACAATGGATTTTAACAGAATACCATGAAAAACTATATGCCAACAAAATAGACAATCTAGCGGAAGTGGATAAATTCTTAGACTCTTACAACCTCGCAAGGCTGAATCAAGAAGCAGCAGACAATCTGAACAGACCAGTGACAAGGAAGGAGATTGAAACAGTAATCAAAAGCATCGCAAAGATTAAAAGCCCAGGATCAGACAGCTTCCCTGGGGAATTCTACCAAACTTTCAGAAAGGATTTAATACCTATCCTTCTCCAGCTATTCCAAAAAATCAGGGAAGATGGAATGCTTCATAATACATTCCAAGGCCAACATCACTCTGATACCAAAGCCTGACAAGGACAACACAAAAAACGAAAACTACAGGCCAATATTGCTGATGAACATAGACGCAAAAATCCTCAACAAAATACTGGCAACCCGAATACAGCAATACATTAAAAAGATCAAACATCATGATCAAGTGGGATTTATACCAGGGACACAGGGATGGTTCTAGATCCGCAAATCAATGTGATACAGCATGTTAACAAAATGAGGAATAAAAAACACATGATCATCTCAACAGATGCAGAGAAAGCATTTGACAAGATCCAACAACTGTTCATGATAAAAATTCTTAAGAAAATGGGGATAGAAGGAAATTGCCTGGACATAATAAAGGCTGTATATGACAAATCCACAGACAACATCATACTTGATGGGGAAAAACTGAACATCATCCCTCTGAGAACAGGAACGAGACAAGGATGCCCACTATCACCACTCTTATTCAACACAGTACTGGAGGTTTTGGCCAGAGCAATTAGGCAAGAGAAAGGAATAAAAGAAATCCAAATAGGGAGTGAAGAAGTGAAAATCTGTTTGCAGACGACATGATTTTATAGATAGAAAACCCTCAAGAATCCATCAGAAAACTATTAGAAATAATTAACAACTACAGTAAAGTTGCAGGGTACACAATCGACTTACAAAAATCAGCTGTATTTCTGTACTCTAATAACAAACTTACAGAAAGAGAAGTCAAGAATACAATTCCATTTACAATTGCAACAAAAAGAACAAATTACCTAGGAATAAATTTAACTATGGAAGTGAAGGACTTATACAATGAGAACTATACGACATTATTGAAAGAAAAAGATAATGACATAAAGAGATTCCATGCACATGGATTGGAAGAATAAACACAGTTAAAATGTCCATACTATCCAAAGCAATCTACAGATTCAATGCAATCCCAATAAAAATCCCAATGACATTCTTCATGGAAATAGAACAAAGAATCCTAAAATTCATATGGGGCAACCAAAGATCCCAAATTGCTAAAGCAACACTGAGAAAAAAGAATAAAGCTGGAGGCATCACAATCCCTGACTTCGAAATGTACTACAAAGCCATAGTGATCAAAACAGCATGGTACTGGTACAAAAACAGACACACAGATCAATAGAACAGAACCAAAAGCCCAGAAATAAAACCGCACACATATGGACAGCTAATCTTTGGAAAAGGAGCCAAGAACATACAATGGAGAAAAGACAGTCTCTTCAATATATGGTGTTGTGAAAACTGGACAGCCACATCCAAAAGAATGAAAGTAGACCACTGTCTCATGCCATATACAAAAATAAACTCAAAATGGATCAAAGACTTGAAGATAAGTCCTGAAACCATAAAACCCCTGGAAGATAATATAGGAGTACACTCTGACATCGAACTTAAAAGGATCTTTTCGAATATCATGTCTTCTCAGACAAGGGAAACAAAAGAAAAAATAAAGAAGTAGGACTTCATCAGACTAAAGAGCTTCTGCAAGGCAAAAGAAACTACCATCAAAACAAAAAGACAACCCACCAATTGGGAGAAAATATTTGCAAATCATATATCCAATAAGGGGTTAATCTCCATGATATAAAAGGAACTCACACAACTGAACAACAAGAAAACAAACAGCCCAATCAAAAAATGGGCAGAGGATATGAACAGACATTTTTCCAAAGAAGATATACAGATGGTCAATAAACTCATGAAAAGATGTTCAACATCACTAATCATCAGGGAATTGCAAATCAAAACTACACTAAGATACCACCCTACACCTGTTAAAATGGCTATAATCACTAAGACTAAAAATAAACATTGGAGAGAGTATGGAGAAAAAAACCACTGGTGGGAATGGAAACTGGTGCAGTCACGATGGAAAACAGTATGGAGCTTCCTCAAAAGACTAAAAATAGACATACCATATGACCCAGCTATCCCACTAGTAGGTATCTACCCAAACAACATGAAAACAACAATCCAAAGTAACATATGTACCCCATGTTCATTGCAGCACTATTCACAGTAGCCAAGACATGGAAACAATCCAAGTGCCTATCGATTGATGATTGGGTAAAGAAAATGTGGTATATACAGAGAATGGAATACTACTCAGCCATAAAAAAGGACAAAATCATCCCATTTGCAACAACATGGATGGACCTGGAGCGAATTACGCTAAGCAAAAGAAGCCAGACTGAGAAAGACAAACACCATATGATTTCACTCATATGTGGAATATAAACAAGCACATGGACAAAGAAAACAGTTCAGTGATTACAAGGGGAAGCGGGTAGGGGAGTAGGCACAGGGGGTGAAAGGGAGCACTTATGTGGTGACAGACAACAATGTGCAACTGAAATTTCACAATGATGTAAACTGTTAGGAACTCAAATTAAAAAAATATGAAATTAAAGGAAAAAAAAAGAGTACACTGAATGAATCTATTCCTTGCAACCCAAAGATCCCAAAGAACATAAATGCTCAATTCCAGCTGACAGTCTCCTTATTGTCCCTGCTCTGGCTCAAGTTTTATTTCCTGTCTGCAATGGTCCTGTCTTCTCTTATCTCCAAACCCTACTCGATATTAGCACAAATTCAAACTTTACCTTCTTCCTGAAGTCTTCCCTCATCCCTCCCGTATCAACTGGATTTCTCCCTTCTCTGAACACCTGTTGTATTTGTTGTCTTTTGCATTCATAGCAGCATCCAAGATTATACTTTTTTGACTATTAATTGTGTGATGTAGGCTTTTAAAAATCTCCTCCTGTGTGTTTACTGACTACCCATGGGTAATGATTATCTCCTAAAATTTGGAACAACAGAAGTCCTCTAACCTGAAGCAACTGAGAGTGGTATCTGGTATGTTAGGCAAGAAAGCTGGTTAAAGTGGAGATTGATAAAAGATATCTGAAACATTTAATTTTAATTAAAATATATAAATTTATATGCATGTGCTCATTTCTGATGTAAAGTTAAGCCTTCTCTATGAGAGTGATTTTAATAATTGAGTGCCCATACCCATCATGTATCAGTTTCTGTTTCATTAAAGTGGAATAAGGAAATGACACGTGGGAAACATAGCTGCAGAATCCTCTGAGATTTTTATGATTTTCCTTTGGTGTCTTATGGTTTTGCTCACACCTAATTTGACAGCAACTTTTTAAAAAGTGACTGGCATTCACTGAGTTTTTTCCAAGCATTCAACTAATTTTCATAGAAACAGTTCCTTGTTACACTTAAACCTTATCAGTTTATGTAATACTTAATCAAATCACAGAATTGTAACAATAAGATTAAACAGGTTTTGAAAGAGGTACAACAAATTCTTGGTAACATTAACTTGTGGCAGCAGATGTCCTTAGGCACATTTAATAATCCCATTAGCTCCAAGCAGTCATAGTGACCTGGGCATCATTCATAGTTTACAGAGAGAATGGCAAGTGTTTAAATACTGATAAAGGGTCATTAAAAGACAGTCTAAGCCTTTTGTTCCTTTATAAGATCTAGCACAGACATGAGCCTATGATCTGCTAGGAGAGAAGATCTACAAAGGGGCATATAAGGTGAATCGGAAACATCCTATAGAGACTACCATCTGTCACAAGAGTCTCAAGGACTCTGGAATTTGGGGGTTAGCACTTCTGAGAATTGAAAAATAAAAGTGTCTGCATTCGGAGAACTACAGTAGCATTTCAGAGGAGAGTAAAACTGAACTCACCTGGGACCTGACTATCTGTGATCTATCATTCATTTCCTTCTCCTCCATGTTCCCCTCCTGGGAAAGTACAGCATTCTGAGAAGGCATAAATGGGAAAAAGAGAAAAGAAGCATCTTGTCAACACATGATATTACGGCTGAACATAAATCTTAACGCTTTTTCTTCGTGTTGGGATGGCACACAACTTACAGAGAATCCCTTTAAGACACAAGCTTAAAGGCTGGATGGATGACATAACTGTGACATTCTTGCTTCTCTATTACATTGAGGATTTCAGTGCAGGGCTTTCTCTCCTCTGTGGTACAATTCCCCTTGTCGTGGCATATGGGAAGCTCAAGAGAGCTCAGTGGTTTTCAGCCTTAGTTACACATTTGGGGAATTTAAAAAAGATGCCAATGCTCAGCCCCTCTTCCCAGAGATTTGGATTTACTTGGTCTGGTGTGGGCCTGGGCAACAGCATTTTAAATTCTAAAGTCTCCAAGTGATTTTAAGTGGGAGATGAGAACCACTGAGATGAGGTGATTCAGAGGACATATGTTGAGGGCCTATTCTTACTCTTTAACGGAATAAATTTACCCCAAACTCAAACTCTAGAGATTTTCTCTCCTTTACTCTAAGATGATCCTTCTAATATATAAAGGAGATTTCACTCTTCTCACTTTTCAGAACATTCACCTTCCTTTTTGAGTACGTGAAGTCAGTTCTCCTCCATGATTACTACACCTCTTTGCAGTTCTTAAGTTGTAATGTCAACAAAGCTTTGTTCTCTTCTAGTGTTGACAGTCAGTAGATGCAGCAGTATTAACAGCTCCAGTATCCCTGTCAGTCCCTGAAAGCTAATTTTCCAGTACCTTATGGGGAACAGCCACTCCCAGGTATTAAAAGTGCCTAATCTCTGATGAGAGCCTCAAGAGCCAATGGACATGCACAAGAATGATTTCTGCTTCCCAGAGGCAAACACTCATTCATGAAGAGTTGAGATGTGGGGGCTCCTGAAAGAGGCTATTACTTTTTTTTCCCTAAAGGCATTAATCTTTCATGTACTGACTTCACTATGATATTCAAATCTGTCTCCTGGCATGGATCTTGTAAGATACAATTTCAGGTTGAGCACCTGTTATGAGATGCACCAGTCAGCAGAAGAAATCCAGCAGTCTCAGTCACCTAGGGACCTACAGAGTCTGTAAAGAGACATACAAACTATTCATTCATAAAGATAGAGCACAGCAGGATGCAGAATTCTTTAAAACAATCAAAAAGCATTTTTACAATTTTTCAGATTCACACATTACAAAAAGCAGAGACGTATATAGATGCATCAACTACAACAAACTTAGCCTCTGTCCTTTTCCACCCTCTTCTCAGAATAGAAAACAATGTGGTCCTTGCCTAGTGAAACTCTTTCAGAAAAACTCTTCCTCTTTCTGAGGAAAAAACAGGCCTTTCACCAGCACCAATGAGAGTGAAACGTATTGATCTGCTAAAAATCATGAAAGAATACATTGTTTTTCTGTTAACAAAGGGTGACCTGCAAAACTTTCAAAAGCTAGTGATGGGGGGCTGGCCCAGTGGCACAGGGTTAAGGTCGCAAGTTCTGCTTCGGTGGCCCAGGGTTCGCCAGTTCAGATCCAGGTGCGGACATGGGACCACCTGGCAAGCCAGGCTGTGGCAGGGGTCCCACGTATAAAAGTAGAGGAAGATGGGCATGGATGTGAGCTCAGGGCCAGTCTTCCTCAGCAAAAAGAGGAGGATTGGCAGCAGATGTTAGCCCAGGGCTAATCTTCCTCAACAACAACAACAACAACAAAAGCTAGTGATGGAAATAAAGAAGGAAGCTATTTCTCAGAAGCAATTTTTTAAAAGAAGAAAAGTGCAGTTCCAGTGGAATGGCCCTGTTAGAAAAGGAAGCCATTCACTGCCCAAGACATGGCACAAATTTCACATTTTACAACCAGTTTATTAAGAAGTAGACTTTTCAGGAGTAATTTTAAAGCACTTTAAGAACCAAGTCGTTATCTTACCAAGCAAAAAGCTCTAAGAAGGTCCTACTGTCTGAAGAGCCAGTCAGAATCTTTGAGAATGCTCTGAGGTTACACCCCTAATCACCTTAACACCGTTCATTCACAACAACAAGAATCATATACCAAGTTAGGCAGAACAGGGTTTCTCCTTGATATGTGCAAACTGAAAGGGGCTCCAGAGATTACTTGCTTGAGGTCTTCCTGTGCTAAGTCACATCTCACTGTCTGTTATTCACAAAAAGGGACCAAATCAAGCTTGGAAAATGCTGGCTTCAACAAAGTTAAAATAGTTTCTTTGCTGCAAATCTTCTCAGAGACTTTCATATGGTAATGTACATTGTGAATCCCAGAAAAACCCCAAGGCGATGAGGAACAGGTCAAATAATTATATACTGTGCACAAGGTTTCCCAAATATAGTTAATTTGCGAATTTTTTTATGGCAACTGATGGGTATAGGGTTCCACAGAACACACCTGTGGAAATGCTGACTTATTTCTCAGTTCCTTGGTTAATGAAGGATTCCAAAGTTGAAGATCACAAAACTAAGTGAAAGAGCTGGTTCTAGAACCCATGTCTCCTGATTCACAGTCCTGAGCTCCTTCTACTATACTCTGAAGTCCTTCTTAGAACTTGTTCGCTTCTTTTCCTTGTCTTATTTCATCCTCGTTCTTCTTATAATTTCCCTTTTAATTCCTGTATTGGAAAGAACACAAAAAGAAAGCCACTCCCGACCCCAAAACTTGTGTGTAATTCTTCATACAATACACATGTGGACCTTTCTAGAGACGCCTGTGGGATTGCCACAGTCTTTCTCAAAAAAGTAACCATGATGGCCTGGAAAGTAACAAATTCCCTTGAGTGCCTAAGGAATACTAGAATTGCAATCAATTCAGACGGAGAATGAGTCTGGGCTTAACAGTTTTCCTTTACCTGGAATTCTTCCAAAACTCTGAATGAACTTCAATAACCATGTAGAAAACCCATGTAGTGGTTCTCAATCTGGGCTGTGCATTAGACGCAGCCCAGATTTTAAAACATACAGATGTAAATATATACATGTCTAGGCTCCACCCAAAAGCTCCTAAATCAGAATGTGCTGAGTTGTCTGGTATCTGTATACTTTTTAAATGCCCCAAAAATGATTTTTGATGCAAGGAAGAGTTCAGAACAACTATCAGACCCTTTCATTTCCTTGATTTCCTCAATTACAATGATTTTCACCATCATTCAACTTCAGTCACCCACTTCAAGAGCCACAACACTTCTGAAATCTTTCTTACCTTACAAAAGACTAGACTGCGAATCAGGAGGCCGCAGTTCTAGACTGCATGGGGAAGACCTGAAGATAGGAGTGGCTTAGTAGACGGGGGAAAATAGAAAAATGAGCAGTATTTACCAAAATGTGGTCTGAAGATCACTTGAATCGTGGTACTTATTGAAAAGCATATTCACTAGTCCTATCCCAGATCTAAGGAAATAGACCCTCAGGGGGTATTATTGGCCCAGGAATTTGTATTCAAAGGTGCTTCCTCCTTGGAATCAGTCCATTCTTTCCAGCCTCCCTCCAGGCCTGAATGTGGCAGGTATCTTCTTATTACTATTTCTTCATCTTTCACTTTTACTGACTCCTTCCCATCATCATTTAAAATAATTTAATGTCTTTCAACATTAAAAACTTTCACTGGCTACAGATCCCCATGCAATTATCATCCTTTCATTTTTCAAGGCCACGACTCTTCAAAGGATTGTCAATTCTTGTCTCTTCCTTATTGCCCTTTTCCAATTCTCTATAATCTGGCTTCTGCTCTGCCCTCAACACTCCACTGAAATTGCTCTGGTCAGGAATACGAAAAACCTTTCTGTTGTTCATGCAATGGACCTCATTATTTCTTACTCACTCGAGCTCTGACAGTAGCTGATACTGCTGATAGCTGCATCTTGCTTTACTTCCATGGTCTCTGAGTGGGTTATGCTCTGTCTTTTCCTCTGCCTACCACTTATATGTTGTCATTCCTTAGGATTTCCCAAAAGCTACTCTGGTTGACTCCAAAGTTGAAGTAAAGGGATCTTTAAAAGATACAAACCTGATCATGTCAATCCCTCACTTAAAATTCTTCAGCAGCCTCCTACCACTCTTAGGTTGGAGTACAAAGCCATAAAGACTCCTATGACCTGCTTCCTGACCTCTCAAGCCACTCTCTTGTTTGCTTCTGAGGCTTCATCCACACTGTCCTATACTTTTAGGTGCTTAAATGTGCCATATTTGGTACAGTACTCATCGCATTCCTCCCCCCAGACAATATCTACTTTTCCTTCAAGTCTCGGCTTAAATCAAGGAAGATTTTGACATCGCAGATCAAGTGAGGTCCCTAATTTACAACTTCTTCTTTTAGGTAGCACTTTTTATCATTGTAATTATTTGTAGAGTCATCCATTTTTTAAAAAATTTTTATTCATTTATTTGTGAGGAAGATTCGCCCTGAGCTAAGAACTGCTGCCAATCCTACTTTTTTTGCTTGAGGAAGATTAGCCCTGAACTAATATCTGTGCCAATCTTCCTCTACTTTTTTATGTGGGATGCCTCCACAGCATAGCTAATGAGTGGAGTAGGTCCGCACCCGAGATCCAAACCTGTGAACCTGGGCAGGAGAAGCAGAGCGTGCGGAACTTTAACCTCTCGGCCACGGGGCCAGCCCCTCAGAGTCATCCGTTTTTATTCATACCTCACATTGTGTGATGTTAATCTCCATGAAGGCAGGAAACTGTTCTGTCTTATTTACCATTCTGTATTCGATGCCCAGTGTGTGGCTCACGGTAGGTACTCAATAAATATTTGCTAAATAAGTAAATGAAAGTGTTCTGGTGCTTGCTCTTCTATTTTGTAATTTTTAATTTTGAACCAACTTTATAGTATAGTTGCAAAAGTAGTATTGAGTTCCCATATACCATTCACCCTCCTTGTCCTACTGTTAACATTTCACATAACCACGGTACAATGATCAAAACCAGGAATTTAATACTGGCATAATACTATTTATTCAAATTCCACCAGTTTGTCCACTAATATTCTTTCTGTGATCCAGGATCCCACATTACGTTTGCTATTTTCCTTAGTCTCCTCCAATCTGTTCCTCAGGCTTTCTGGCTTTCATGAGCTTTCAAGAGTAGTGCTGTGTTACTTTATAGAATTTTGTCCCTCAGTTTGGGTTTGTCTGATGTTTTCTCATCACTGGAATAAATTTAAGCATTTTTGGTAAGAATACCACAGAAGTGATCTTGTGTCTTTCTTAGTGCATCAGATTAATGGGCTTAAGATGTCAATATGTCTTACTAATGGTAACATTAACCTTTATCACTTGGTTAAGGTGGTGTCTACCAGGTTTCTCCACTATAAAGTTATTATCTTTCCCTTTGTAGTTAATAAATATTTTGGGAGAGATAATTTAAGACTATACGAATATTCTGATCTTTCTCAAACTCACTAATTTTAGCATCTATCAATGTATCTTGCCTGCACCAATTATTAACAAATGGTTATTTTTATATTTCCTGCTTTCCTACTAATTTATTAATTGGAACTTTTCTGTAAGGAACAACTGCTCCTTATCTCTTATTCATTTATTTATTAGCTTATTTATTTCTATCTGTATGGACTCATGGATATTTATTTTATTCTAGGAGTTAAAATCCAATACTATCATTATTTTATTGCACAAATTGTTCCAGCTTTGGCCATTAGGAGGCTGCTCCTGTGTTATTTGGACTAAACTCTATCCTATTTTGAGCACTTCCTCACTGCTTGACAACATAAGATGCTCTAGGCTCCAGTATTTTTCCTACCCAGCCCTGCCTGGAATCAACCACTTCTCCAAGGAACCCTGGTTCTGTTTATTGGAGAAGTGTTTAGAAATAAAGATCTGGGCACTAGGTATGCTTATTGCTATTGGGGTATCATTGCTTCTAGGTCCTCTCAGCAGACGGAGCTGGGAAATATATATATATGCATGCATATTAACCACATTTATACAGTCACGCACTGCATAACGATGTTTCAGTCAGCGATGGACTGCACATACGACAGTGGTCCTAAAAGGTTAGTACCTTGTAGTCTAGGTGTGTAGTAGGATACACCATCCAGGTTTGTGTAAGTACAATCTATGATGTTTACACAATGGCAAAATAGCCTAATGACGTTTCACAGAATGTATTGCTGTTGTTAAGTGATGCATGACTGTACGTACTTCTACTGTGTCTATGTATTAAATACCATGAGTTCACACTGACATCTTCGATTCCAATCTGATATCAGATGGCTCATTTTAATCTTCCCCCTTTCCTTACTGGCAACTTCTTTCTTCAACAGTGAAAAACTGTTGGCTCTCACTATCTACAATATATTCCCTTACTTGTTCAGTTTTGGTGTATACATAAAGTAGGTTCAGCATTGCTAACTCATAACCCTTTGAGAAACACATTTACTAACTTGTTTACAGAATTTATGTAGAGTTCTCTTTGTCTTTAGCCTTTCAAACATCCAGTCAAGACAGTGTTTCCTAAAGTTATTTAGGATAGTTCTTTTCTTCGCCACTTCCTTCAGTCTGGTTACGTTATTCATTTGTAATACAGTTAGGTCCATTTGTTAGTATTTGTATTCATTCTCTTCTATTTTTATTCTATTTACTCTCAGATGGCTTCACCGATTGCCATGGCTTCACTGATCATCTTTTCTGAGCTACCTAACCAGACACATACCTTATGGAACAACCCCATGTAGATGTCTCTCAGATTTCTCAAGCCTAACATGTCCAAAACTCATTCTCTCCTAGCCTCTTGCCATGAATTTGCCATAGAGTAAAGTATATTAGAACACTGACTCTATAGCCAAACTGACTGGGTTTGATTCTCAGCTCTACAACTTACTAACCACCTGAGTTTGGTTGAGCAAGTTACTCAACTTCTTGGTGCTTCAATTTCCTCATGTGTAAAAGTAGGAATAACAGTACCTACCTCATAGGTTTGTTGTGAGGATTATGGGAGACAATATTTGTAAATATTTAGAATGTATTAGCACATAGTTAGCATTATTTATATATGTTACATATAATTCTTACTCTATTATATTCCATATCTCACTACCAACCCTGAAACCTGAATGCCCTCCCCGACCTCTTTCTTTCCCTTAGTTTCTCTACCCAATCAAATGTCGAAACCTGGTAAATTTACCCCCTTAACTATCTAGTAAATGATCCATCTTCACTTTCACTACTTGGTTCATGTCACTATCATCTCTCACTTTGATTAGTGCCATACCCATCTAATGGGTCCTTGACTTTAGTCCAACATTTTCTTCACACTGCAGCCAGAATGATCATTCTCCACACCCCTTGTCTACTGTGGACACTTTCATTTTATTTTCTGACAAATATTAAAACAAAAATTTTAGTAAATATAGAAAAGCATTAAGAAAGTCACCTATAATGTCATTATCCAGAGATAACTAGTTACTTTTGTGGGGGATATATCCTTTTGGGCTTTTCTATGGAAACACACACACACACACTAATATGGCGTATGTTGTTGTTATATAAGTAATTTTCGTTCTTTTTTTTTTTTGAGGAAGATTAGCCCAGAGCTAACATCTGCCGCCAATCTTCCTCTTTTTGCTGAGGAAGACTGGCCCTGAGCTAACATTTGTGCCCATTTTCCTCTACTTTATATGTGAGGCGCCTGCCACAGCATGGCTTGATAAGTGGTGGGTAGGTCTTTGTCCGTGATCTGAACTGGAGAACCCTGGGCTGCTGAAGCAGAGCTTGTGAACTTATCCACTGTGCCATGGGGCTGGCCCCTAAGTTTCTTTTTTCCAACTTGTATTTTTATTGACAATACTGGGTATATCACTTCATGATAGAAAAGAAAAATATAAATATGCATTGAAAGAAATAGATTCATAGTATATTCCATTGCATGCAATACCCCAAGTTTATTTAACAAGTTCATTATTAATAGACATTTAGAATGCTTTCTTATTTTCTTTCTTTCTTTTTGCTGTTACAGACAACAGCAAACATTGTACCGTTTTGGCATAATTTTATCTGACTATTTCCTTAGGATAAATTCCTAGAAGCAGAACTGCTGGGTCAAAGGGAAGGTAAAATCTGTTCAGGGAGGTTGTATCAATTTACATATACATCAACAACATATGAGAACGATCATCAGCCAACGTTAGGCATTATTCTTTTTAAATTTAATACAGAGAAGGTATTTATTTGCTGCTTTAATATGCAATTCTTAGATAACATGAGACAGAACTTTTTATATTTTCAGCTTTTATATTTTTTCTTTTATAAATTACCCTTTCATATCATTTGTCCATTTTTCTACTGTACTTTTTCTTATTGATCTGTAAGAGTTTTTTATTATAGTGTGCAGTAAAGGATTGACTGAACATGTTTAGATGGTCCAAACTCTGCACATTCCTTGGAAAGATGTGACCCTAGCCTGGCTACTGGGAGATAACCTATAAGCCCTTGGAATATCCTGCCTGCTAAGAGTGTCTCTGTTCACCTGAGGCCTTGTGCCAGGTCAGACAGTTTATGCTAACAATGGGATTTATGGTGGGAACCTTAGAGCATGGTATCAACTTGCCTATGGAGGGGCTGGAGACTGAAGGTCAGCAACTCAGGTGGTCAGTCATGCCTACATGACCAACTTCCAAAAAGTTGGTCACCAAATCATTGTGACCAAGGCTTGGACACCAAGCCTAGGATGAGCCTGGCTAAGGCTTGGAAGAGCTTCCCTGGTTGGAAATACTGCATACATATTGTCACACATCATGGCTGGGAGAATTAAGCACTACCTGCACAACTCCATTGAGAGAAGACAACTGGAAGCTGGTACCTGGTCTCTCCTCGATCCTGCCCTATGTGCTTTTTTTCCGTTGCTGATTTTAATCTGTATCTTTCACTGTTAATACTCATGTTACTGTGAATTTAACAGTTTTGCTGAGTTCTCTAAGTCCTTCTAGCAAATCTGTGAACCCGAGAGTGGTCTTGGGGACTTCTGAACACAGATAGTAACCAGCAACTTCTTTGTCATAACATAAACACACAAATAGAGTCTCCATTTCATCATCTGTCTTTTATTTTTGCTTCGTTTAAAAAAGAGTTAATTAGGGGCCGGCCCTGCGGCTGAGTGGTTAAGTTCACTGGCTCCTCTTTGGCGGCCCAGGGTTCTCCAGTTCAGATCCTGGGCATGGACCTAGCACTGCTCATCAAGCCATGCTGTGGTGGCATCCCACATAGAAGTAGAATGACTTACAACTAGGATATACAATTATGTGCTGGGGCTTTGAGGAGAGGAAAAAAAAAAAGACAGGAAGATTGGCAACAGATGTTAGCTCAGAACCAATCTTTCCCCCAAAAAAAGTTAGTTAAAAAATTTTCTGCATTATAATATATGGGTTTTTCTCCCCCCCTCTAAGTGCGTCTAAGGGTTTGTTTTGTTTTGTTTTTTTCCTTCACAAGTTATGCATCTTAAGTTTTCAATACAAGTGCTACATAAAAACATGAGTACACAAAACACGAGAATATATGGAGAAAAATGTGAGTGACTTCAACTTTTTCATTTCTCACACTTTTAAATAAGTAAAAAAATAGACCATTTTGTCAAGGGACATATTTAAAAGGGATCTGCTCGGCCACATATTAAAACATATTTTAAATTAAAACAAAAATGTATCAGTGTAGAAACTGTCAGAGCAGTAGAAGAAACATTCTACAAACAGATTCGAGTATATACTTGCCTGCAGAATATAATAAAAGTGTCATTTCAATTCAGTGGGAAAATAACTCCACATATGATGGCAAGACAACTGGAGAAAAGTCATAGTCCTATCTAACACGATACCACAAAGTTAACACCAGATAAAATACAGGTAAAAAATGTAAAAAAGAAGATATTTTAAAAATTCTTTAAAAGTATTAGAAGAAAATAAAGGTTAATTTTTTTTAGATTGGCACCTGAGCTAACAACCGTTGCCAATCTTTTTTTTCCTGCTTTTCCCCCCCTAAATTCCTCCAGTACATAGTTGTATGTTTTAGTTGTGGGTCCTTCTAGTGGTGGCATGTAGGATGCCGCCTCAGCGTGGCCTGATGAGCAGTGCCATGTCTGCGCCCAGGATCCGAACCAGCGAAACCCTGGGCCGGCGAAGCGAAGCGCGCGAACTTAACCACTCGGCCACCGCGGGGCCCCTAAAGGTTAATGTTTTAACAAACTTGACATGGGGAACAACTTTCCAAACAATGATACCCACTCATGCCTACACAAAAATAATTTGCAAAAGATATTAGAGGAAAATACGTTAATAATCTTGGGATACGGAGGCCTTCCTATCCCAGAAGAGACACAGGGTCTTCGAGAAGGCTGAGGGCGCCGCTGGGGGTCTCCAGGGCGAGCGCAGGGCAGCCTCCGCCACCCGGACACCCTCGGCCGCCGCCCGCCCTGCCCCCTCGCCTGCCGCCCGGCCGCGGCGCGCCGCACTCACCAGCCTCCGCAGACGAAGGGCGCCCCGGCCGGCTCCGCCCCCTGACGCCACCGCCGCCCGTCTGGACCGAAGCAAGAGAGGGTGATGAGGGCCCTGATGCCTGAGCCAATGACACCCGGTAACTGGGCCCTTGGGGTTGGACCAGCCGCCAGCGCCAGGCGAGCTGTGACGAAAGCCTTCCGGTAATGGCGACCGTGCGGCCCCAGCTTCGGATGCCCGATACGCATGCGCCAGGAGCGCCGTGGGGCAACCGTTTCCCGCAAGCCGAGCTGCGAACTCCCACCAGCGCCCCTAGGTCCCCTTCTGACCAGGGCCTCGCGAACCTGGGAGACCCTGGCCCCGCCCCTAGCCCTCACAGAATTTCTCGAAAGGAGAGGGTTGAGGAGGCCCAGCTGAGGACCCTCCCATAGGCCCTGCCAATCAGAAACGTTGGACTGCCAGGCTCCCGTCCCTGAGGCGACGTCACAAGCCGTCATTCCCTTCAGTCCCGGAATACGCCCTCCAAGCTACCCACCCCAAATTTTATATTGGTGAAACTAAAAATATAATAATAATGAGTGAATACAAATGTTTTCCTTTTGGGTAATACAGATCTACTGCTGAGAAGAATGGAATTCTTTTAATGGGAATAGTATTTTGCTTAATTGGGATTCAAATTTAGTCTTCTCCATCACCAAAATCAATTGCAAAAGTTCATCTTTTATTTATTTATTTTTATTGCCGTAACATTGGATTATAACATTATATAAATTCAGGTGTACATCATTATATTTCGATTTCTGTGTAGATTACATCATGTTCATCACCCAAAGACTAATTACAATCCATCACCACACACGTGCCTAATCACCCTGTTCACTCTCTTCCCTCCCCACTTCCCGTCTGGTAACCAGCAATCCAATCTCTGCCTCTCTGTACATGTTTGCTGCTGTTTTTATCTTCTACTTATGCGTGAGATCATACACGTGTGACGGTCTCCCTCTGACTTATTTCACTTAGCATAATACCCTCAAGCTCCATCCATGTTGTCACAAATGGCTGGATTTCATCATTTCATATGGTTGGGTAGCATTCCATTGTGTATATATACCACATCTTCTTTACCGTTTGTCCCTTGATGGGCACCTAGTTTGCTTCCAAGTCTTGGCTATTGTGAATAAAGCTGCAAGGAACATAGGGGTGCATATATCTTTACACATTCGTGGTTTCGTGTTTTTTGGATAAATATCCAGCAGTGGAATAGCTGGATCGTATGGTAGTTCTATTCTTAATTTTCTGAGGAGTCTCCATACTGTTTTCCATAGTGGTTGCACCAGTTTGCACTCCCACCAGCAGTGTATGAGAGTTCCCTTCTCTCCACATCCTCTCCAACCCTTGTTTCCTGTCTTGTTAATTATAGCCATTCTGACATGCTAAAAGACAAATATCAAGAGAAGACTATAAATAGAATTCTATAAATACTTTCCAAGCAATGAATATGCTCGATTTAAATTATAGACTTGTAGAAATCAGCATTTGCAAGTACCTATTTGAAAAGTTTTGATTTGCATTGCCCTGGTAGTTAATGATGTTGAGCATCTTTTCATGTGCCTGTTGGCCATCTGTATATCTTCTTTGGAGAAATCTCTGTTCAGATCTTTTGCCCATTATTTAATTGGGTTGTTAGTCTTCTTGTTGTTGAGATGTATGAGTTTTTTGTTTATTTTGGATATTAACCCCTTATCAGATATATGGTTTGCAAATATCTTCTCCCAACTGTTAGGTTGTCTTTTCCTTTTGTTGATGATTACCTTGGCTGTGCAGAAGATTTTTAGTTTGACGTAGTCCCATCTGCTTATTTTTTCTATTGTTTCCCTTGCCAGGTCAGACATGATGCTTGAAAATATGCTGCTAAGACTGATGTTTAAGAGTGTGCTGCCTATGTTTTCTTCTAGAAGTTTCATGGCTTCAGATCTTATATTCAAGTCTTTAATCCATTTTGAGTTGATTTTTGTGCATGGTGTAAGATAATGATCTACTTTCCTTCTTTTGCATGTGACTGTCCAGTTCTCCCAACACCATTTACTGAAGAGACTTTCCTTTCTCCATCGTATGTTCTTGGCTCCCTTGTCGAAAATTAGTTGTCTATATATGTGTGGGTTTATTTCTGGGCTCTCAATTCTGTTTCGTTGAGCTGTATGTCTGTTTTTGTGCCAGTACCATGCTGTTTTGGTTACTCTAACTTGTAGTATATTTTGAAATCAGGGAGTGATACCTCCAACTTTGTTCTTTTTCTCAGGATTCACAAAGGTTTATCTTTTAATGCTAGTTCATAATAGGATTTTGTATATGTCATCTTTGAAAACTTTTCAAATAGGTACTTGCAAATGCTGATATCTACAAGTCTATGATTTAAATTGAGCATATTCATTGCTTGGAAAGTATTTATAGAATTCTATTTATAGTCTTCTCTTGATATTTGCCTTTTAGCATGTCATTAAGTGGCAGATTAATCACTTCTAAATTAAGGGTAGGTGGAAGCTCCTCAGTTGCACTAAGTGGATTTTGAAATACAGCAATGTCCTTTGCACTTGTGTAGAGGTCTGAAAATGCTTACTGGAACAGTAGTTTGAGCTTGGAAAATATATCCACTGCTAATTCTGTGTCAAGATATGGATCTCACTTCTTGTTTTAACTTTTGAGAGCACTGAAAGTGTATAAAGCAGCTTGACATTACTTCTGATTCAAACAATGTCGGTTGTCATCAAAATGACTTTACTGCAGTATGAGTTACATGTTATAAGATCTGTTTTGCCTTCTAATTTTACATTGAACTCATTGTCGACGAAAATAATCCATAAACAATCTATAAATGAAAATTTGAGTGAGTTTATTCTGAGCTTAAATCTGAGGATGATAACCCGGGAGAGTCTTTCCACAAAGGAACAGAGCACTCCAAAGAAGTGGGGGTATACAGGTTATATACCCTCAAAGAGGATGTTTCACATATGATTGAAATGTCCCTTTTACAATAGTCACGAGGCTGCTCTGTCAACACAGCGATTGATGGAAACGGCAGATAGGTCTGCTCTCTCAGTGAATGCCGCTGGGTGGCAGGTGTGTTGCCTCGGGCTGGGCAGTCACAGATGAGCACTGCAATCAGTTCCCAGCCTAAAGAAAGATGCTTAATCTTTAAGGAGATGCCAACGTTGGGAGGGGGCGAGAAGTTGCACCTTTATCTCAAGTGCCTTTTGCTCTTGCCATAGGGAATCTTTAAAGCAGATATACAATGCATGCTCAACGGCCTCGGTCAGGCCCTTTTGGAAAGACAAGGTCAGGCCGAATTAGGTTTATACAAAATGGCTTCCTCATATACTCAATATATGCTATTACTTGCCATTTTTATTTGTCATCATTAAGAAACATTATCAAGTTTTCAGCAAAAGCTAGTATCCAAGGCCATTCAGTGTTTGATAAGTGGTTGAGGGCAGTTCTTCTTGTTTAGAAAAATTTCAGTTTCAGCCTTGGGGTCAAATCTTAATAAACTTTACTGCTTTCAAGTCATCTAATTGCTGTGTAGTAGGGAAAGTCAGGCTATTTAATTTCTATTTTTGACAAAAATTCATGAAACTAACAATGGTTAAGTCCATGAGAGCCAAAAAAGTTCACCATTGGCGCTACTGGTTCAATAACCCATGGTAGATTCAAATATTTTCCACAAAGGATCTGCTTAGCAAATTCCACTTGAGGTTGTACTGTTGGGGGTTTCCTCAACTTTGAAAATATTCTCTCCTGAAGTTGCTCTACGCAGGCTACTCATAAAACCTAATTCTTCAGTCACTTCAAAATTGGCATTGACTGCTGAATAAACGAAGAACAACTGAATGGTATTTGTAACATGTGTTGACTCAATAAGAGTCAACCAAACTTTCTTTGGTTATATCCTTATTTTCATTTTTTATTTTTGTGAAGAAATTCTGGTGTGATGAGATATTCCGCTTTGAATTTTCTAATTTTTCTGACTGTTGCTTTCTGAGGCAGTTATCATGGTAATGTCTGGCCTGTATTCAGCTTGCTTGTAGGATCCAAAGTGAGTAAATGGTCTGGCAGGTTCCATGTAGGTTACAATGAACACACGTGTAGTTCTAGGAGACAAAAGTCTAGGTACAGTGCGATTCAGCTGGGTCCTCTCTTTAGAGTCTTGCAAGGCCAAAATTAAGATGTCAGCAGGGCTATGCTCCATTCTGAAGGCTCGGGGGATGAATCCAATTTCAGTCTCATTCAGGTTGCTGGCTGAATTCAGTCCCATGTAGTTGTAGGACTGAGGTCCCCCTTTCCTAGCTGCTGATCACCAGGAGCCAGTCTTCGCTCCTAGAAGCTGCCCACATTCCTTCTCCTGCTTTCCTTGTAGCTCCCCTCAAGCAATGGCAGGCTGAGTCCATTTCATGCTTTGAATCTCTTCAACTGCCTCTTCTTCTGCATTTCACTGAGGCAGTCCTGGTGTTTTGAAAACACCAAGGCAACTCATAGTTTCTAAAGGACAATAGGGCAGAGACTCAGCTTTTTGATCTAGAAGTCTCATGCCAAAGTAGGAACCAAAGAATGGACTCCAGGTTACTTGCAGCAGTGAGTACCTACAAAATTCATGAGTGTGCCCACGGGGGGCGGGGGGGGGGAGTAAGGAGCTTTGAAATGAAGAGTTAAAACTTTATGTTATTTTTCATTCTAAAATCCTGAGGTCTCTTGTTTTATTCCTATTAAGGTGCAAGTTCTTTAGTGGGAGCGGCTGATCCTTGTTATTGATGTCTGATACAGAGCCAGGAATAGTGTAGTCTTCCTCAGTAGGCGATTATAGAAGGAATGAATCAAAAAAGATGCAGTTACGAAGGTCTAGGATATACTGTACAAATATCTTAAAAGCAAAAAACAAAAACAAGAACCAATAACTCAATAATAAATATTTACAATTCGGCATCATTAATTGGCACAAGGAAACTGTGAGCGTGGGTATCTGAAAAGATGAGATGCCATCCTATAGAATATTATTCTTCAATAAAAAAGAATAGAGCACTGTTACATGCTAGTACCATGAACCTTGAAAATGTTATGCTAAGTGAAAGAAGCCAGTCACAAAAGGCAATATGTTGTGTGCTTCCATTCTATGAAACGTCCAGAGCAGGCAAATCCAGAGAGACAGATTTGTGGTAACCAGGCTCTGGTGGGAGGAGGAAATGAGGAGTGACTGCTTATGGGTACAAGATTTCTTTTTGGGGTGATGAAAGTGTTCTAAAATGGATTGTGGTGATTATTAAATATATAAAAACCATTGATTTGTACACTTTAAATGGGTGAATTGTATATGAATTATATCTCAGTAAAGCTATTTCTATTTTCAAAAAGAAAACAATTAGTGAGTTTGCTAATATGGGAGCACAGGAAATCACAGAATATGGGACAGTGGAATCACATTAAATAAAGTGGCAGCCAGAAAGCTTTGAGGAACACATTTTGAGAGTTCTTTCTTCAAGAGGACAAGCCAGGGGCTCAGCTGTCCCAGGTGAAAGAAAAGGTCTTTTGGACTTGATTTTCATAGAAGGAAGTTTGAGACAGATTTGAGAATTTCTAAGATTTCCATGGTTTTCAAGTTCACACCCAGCAGTCAAGAATGTCTGGAATCTTCCAGTCCCCGTCTTTGAGGCTGTTCCAGCAGGTCAGGGTAGATGTGAGATGGCTGCTGTGAGGGTTCAAACATCTGAAGGATGGTTAAACAAAGTAATCTCTCAAGTTTATAGGCACGAGAAGTCAATGAATTAATAAAATCACCTGGAAGACCCTTAAAATTAAACTGTGTCATGGGGCCCAACCATGTAACTATCTTTAAAATAGTCATTTTGCTAAGAGACTGATGAGTTTCCAAAGTTACTCCGTATGAACCCTAAGGCGAGGTACAGAGGTGACCCAAGACCCTCATTTCCACACATCCAAAATGAGTCTCCCCTCCATATCATTCAGACTAGTAGGTCCTCTAGTAAGAAATAGGACAGTGAATGCTTAAAGTTACTTGAGTGGGGGCCAGCCCAGTGGCCCAGTGGTTACGTTCGGGTGCTCTGCTTAGGCGGCCCAGGGTTTTGCCAGTTCCGATCCTGGGTGCAGACATGGCACCGCTCATTAGGTCGTGCTGAGGCAGTGTCCCACATAGCACAACCAGAGACACTCACAACTACAACATACAACTATGTACTAGGGGGGCTTTTGGGAGAAGAACAAGAAAAAAAGAAGATTGGCAACAGTTGTTAGCTCAGCTGCCAATCTTTAAAAAATAAGTTACTTGAGTGGGTGAAATCACATGGAAGTTAAAATATAATTCACTTTGGCTTCTATCAAGAAGTGTCATGTCAATTTTGCAGGGAGCCTTTAGAAAATCAATTTAGAAAAAGGGCGCAAGGTATTAGAAACAGGCACTTGGCATACCCCAGATTAGCTCAGTCCAACAAAAGCATAATGTGAACCACATATGTAATTTAAAGTTTCCTACTAGCCACATTAAAAAAGTAAGCAGCAGGTGGAATTTATTTTGATAATATAGTTTATTTAACCCAAAATGTCAAAAAAATATTGTCATTATAACATATAATCAACATAAAAATTATTGATCAAATATTATACTTTTTAAATGTACTAAGCCTTGAAATCAGTGTACATTTTGTATTTACAGCATATTTCAATTCGGATTAGTTACATTTCAAGTGTTCAGTAGCCACATATGATTTGTTGTTGCTGTGTTCTAACCACAGATGATCTAGATGGAGAAATTGAAACTGTGTGTTTCCCAGGAATCATTCTGTCAGAGCTCCTTGTTTTCTAAGCTCTCTAGTCACACTGAGCTACTCCAGGGCCTCTGAAAGACTCGGGGTCCTGTCTTGCCTCCATGCTTTCCTGCCTTTTCTTCCTTCCACTTGGAGCCTTCATCTTACCTACTTGTGTGATCCTTTTAATGTACTGTTGAATTCAGTTTGCTAGTATTTTGTGGAGAATTTTTGCATCTGTATTCATTAGGGATACTGCCTTGTAGTTTTCTTTTCTTATAGTGTCTTTTTCTGGCTTTGGTATCATGGTGATGCTGGTCTCATAAAATGAGTTTGGGAGTGTTCCCTTCTCTTCAGATTTTGGGAAGAGTTTGAAAGGGACTGACATCAATTCTTTAATGTCTAGTATAATTCATCAGTGAAATCATTGCTCCTGGACTTTTCTGTGTTGGGGAGGTTTTTGATTACTGATTCAATTTCCTTACTTGTTATTGGTCTCTTCAGATTTTCTTTTTCTTTAAGATTTATTCTTGGTAGCTTGTATGTGTCTAGAAATTTATCCATTTCTTCTAGGGTGTCCAATTATTTGACATACAGTTGTTCATGTAGCCTCTTACGATCCTTTGTATTTTTGTTGTATCAGTTGTAATGTCTCCTATTTCATTCCTGATTTTACTTGTCTTCTCTTTTTTCTTTGTCTAGCTATAATTTTGTCAATTTTGTTTATCTTTTAAAAAAAACTCTTACTTTCATGATCATTTCTATTGTTTTCTAGGTCTCTATTATATTTATTTCTGTTCCAATCTTTGCTATTTTATTCCTTCTGCTAAATCTGGGCTTAGTTCTTCTTTTGGGAGTTCCTTGAGGTATAAAGTTAGGTTGTTTATTTGACATATTTTTCCTTAATGTATGTGTTTTGTTTTGTTTGCTATAAGCTTCCTCTTAGAACTGCTTTTGGTGCATCCTGTTAAGTTTTGGTGTCTTGTGCTTCCATTTTCATTGCTTTAAGGTATTTTTTGATTTCTCTCTTGATTTCTTCTTTGAACTATTGGTTGTTCAAGAGTGTCCTTAGTGTCTCCATATTTGTGAATTTTCTAAGTTTCCTCCTGTGATTGATTTCCAGTTTCAGGCCGTTGTGGTGGAAAAAGATACTTGGTGTGATTTCAGTCTTCTTACATTTGCTAAGGTTTGTTTTGTGACCTAACATAATGATCTACCCTGGAGAATGTTCCTTGTGCACTTAAGAAGTATGTGTATTCTGTTGGATGGGATGTTCTGTATGTGACTGTTAGGTATATTCGGTCAAAAGTATAGTTCAAGTCCAATGTTTCCTTACTGATTTTCTGTCTAGTTTTTAAAGTGGGGTATTAAAGACCCCTACATGTATTGTTTTGTTGTCTCTATTTACCTTGAGATTTGTTAGTATTTACTTAATATATTAGGTACTTAAATTTCGGATGCATATATATATTTATAATTGTTATATCTTCTTGCTAAACTGACTGGTGTCATTATACAATGACCTTCTTTGTCTCTTGTGACAGTTTTGATTTAATGTTATTTTGTCTGATGTAATTATAGCTATCCTTGCTCTTTTTGATTTTCATTTGCATGGAATATCTTTTTCCACCCCTTCACTTTAAGCCTATGAGTTTCCTTAAAGCTGAAGTGAGCCTCTTGTAGGCAGCATATAGTTAGATCTTGTTTTTCATCCATTCAGTCACTCTATATCTTTTGATCAGAAAATTTAATCTGTTTACATTTCAAGTAACTATTGATAGTAAAGACTTACTATTGCCATGTTAATTGTTGTAGGCTATTCTGTAATTTCATTTTGCCTTTTTTACTCTCTTGCTGTCTTCCTTTGTGATTTTTTAAAAAAATTATTTTATTGGGGTCATAATGGTTTAGAACTGTGAAAATTCAGGTGTACATTATTATGTATCAATTTTTGTATAGACTGCATTGTGCTCACCACCAACAGTCTAATTTTTATCTGTCACCATGAATATGTGAACCCTTTACCTCTTTCACCCATCCCCAAACCCCTTTGCCTCTGGTAACCACTAATCTATTCTCTTTGTCCATGTGTTTATTTTTCTTCCACGTATGAGTGAAATCATGTGGTGTTTATCTTCCTCTGTCTGGCTTATTTAGCTTAACATAATACCCTCAAGGTCCATCCAGGTTGTTGCAAATGGAAAGATTTTGTCTTTATTTATGGCTGTGTAATATTCCATTGTATGTATATACCACATCTTCTTTATCCATTCTTTGGTTGATGGGCAGTTGGGTTGCTTCTATGTCTTTGCTATTATGAATAATTCTACAATGAACATTGAGGGGCATAAGTCTCTTTGAATTGCTTATTTCAAGTGCTTTGGATAAATACCCAGTAGTGGGATAGCTGGGTCATATGGTATTTCTATTTTTAATGTTTTGAGAAATCTCCACACTGTTTTACATAGTAGCTGCACCAGTTTGCATTCCCACCATCAGTGAATGAGGGTTCCCTTTTCTCTACATCCTCTCCAACATTTATTTTTCATCTTGGTAATTTTAGCCATTCTAACATGTATAAGGTGATATCTCATTATAGTTTTGATTTGCATTTTCTTAATGCTTAGTGATGTTGAACATCTTTTCATGTGCCTGTTGCCCATCTGTATATCTTCTTTGGAAAAATGTCTGTTCATATTCTCTGCCCATTTTTTTTTGATGAGGTTGGTTTTTTTCTTGTTGAGTTGTATGAGTTCTTTATATGTTTTGGAAATTAACCTCTTGTCAGATATATGATTTGCACATTTTTTCTCCAAGTTGGTGGGTTGTCTTTTCATTTTGTTCATGGCTTCCTTTGCTGTGCAGAAGCTCTTTAGTCTGATATAGTCCCATTTGTTAATTTTTTCTTTTGCTTCCCTTGCCTGAGTAGACATGCTCTTCAAAAATATGCTGCTAAAACCAATGCCAAACAGCCTTAATTTCTTTTAGGAGTCGTATGGTTTCAAGTTTTACCTTCAAGTCTTTAATACATTTTGAGTTAATTTTTGTGTATGGTGCAAGATAATGGTCTACTTTCATTCTTTTGCTAGTGGTTGTCCAGTTTTCTCAACACCATTTATTGAAGAGACTTTCCTTTCTCCATTGTATGTTCTTGTCTCCTTTGTCAAAGATTAGCTGTCCATAGATGTATGGTTTTATTTCTGGGCTTTCAATTCTGTTCTGTTAATCTGTGTGTCTGTTTTTGTGCCTGTACCATGCTGTTTTGATTATTACAGCTTTGTAGTGTATTTTTTTTTTTTAAGATTTTATTTTTTCCTTTTTCTCCCCAAAGCCCCCCGGTACATAGTTGTGTATTCTTCGTTGTGGGTTCTTCTAGTTGTGGCATGTGGGACGCTGCCTCAGCGTGGTCTGATGAGCAGTGCCATGTCCGCGCCCAGGATTCGAACTAACGAAGCACTGGGCCGCCTGCAGCAGAGAGCGCGAACTTAACCACTCGGCCACGGGGCCAGCCCCAGCTTTGTAGTGTATTTTGAAGTCAGGGATTGTGATGCCCTCAGCTTTGTTCTTTTTTCTCAGGAATGCTTTTGCTATTTGGGGTCTTTTGTTGTTCCATATAAATTTTTGTATTCTTTGCTCTGGTTCTGTGAAGAATGTCGTTAGGATTCTGATTGAGATTGCATTGATTCTGTAGATTGCTTTAGGAAATATGGACATTTTAACTTTGTTTATTCTTCCAATCAATGTGCATGGAATATCTTTCCATTTCCTTATGTCATCTTCAATTTCTTTCAAGAATATCTTATAGTTTTCAGTGTATAGGTCTTTCACCTCCTGGGTTAAATTTATTCCTAGATATTTTATTCATTTTGTTGTGATTGTAAATGGGATTGTATTCTTGAGTTCTCTTTCTGCTAGTTTGTTATTAAGAGTATAGAAATGCTACTGATTTTTGGAAGTTGATTTTGTTACCTGCAACTTTGCTGTAGTTATTGATTTTTTTCTAATAGTTTTATGATGCATTCTTTAGGGTTTTCCATATACAGAATCATGTCATCTGCAAATAGCAGGAGTTTCACTTCCTTGCCCATTTCAATACTTTTTATTTCTTTTTCTTGCCTGATTGCTCTGGCCAAAACCTCCCGTACTACATTGAATAAGAGTAGTGAGACAAGACCCTTGCCTTGTTCCTGTTATCAGAGGGATGGCTTTCAAAACTGAGTAGGATGTTGGCTGTGGGTTTGTCATATATGGCCTTTATTATGTTGATGGAATTTCCTTCTATACCCATTTTATTGACAGATTTTTTTAATCAAACATGGATGTTGGATCTTGTCATATGCTTTCTCTGCATCTATTGAGATGATCATGTGATTTTTATTCCTCATTTTGTTAATATGGTGTACCACATTGATTGATTTGTTGAACCATCCATGAGTCCCTGTTATAAATTTCACTTGATCTTGGTGTATGATTTTTTAATGTATTGCTGTTTTTAGTTTGCCAATATTTTGTTGAGAAGTTCTTGCATGTATGTTTATTAGTGATATTGGCCTCTAATTTTACTTCTTTATGTTGTCCTTGTCTGGTTTTGGGACCAGGGTGATGTCATCCTTATAGAATGAGGTAGGAAGTGTTTCATCTTCCTCAGTTTTTTGGAATGTTTGAGAAGTATAGGTATTAAATCTTCTTTGAATGGTTGGTAGAATTCTCTGGAGAAGCCATCTGGTCATGCACTTTTATTTTTTGGGAGGTTTTTGATTACTGTTTCAATCTCTTTACTCGTGATTGATTATTCAGATTATCTATTTCTTCTTGATTCAGTTTTGTGAGGTTGTATGATTCTAAGAATTTATCCGTTTCTTCTAGGTTATTCAATTTGTTGGCATATAGTTTTTCTTAGTATTCTCTTATAATCCTTTGTATTTCTGTGGTATCTGTTGTAATTTCTCCTCTTTCATTGCTAATTTTATTTGAGCCCTCTCTTTTTCTTGATGAGTCTGGCTAAGGGCTTGTCAATTTTGTTTATCTTCTCAAAGAACCAGCTCTTAGTTTCATTGATCCTTTCTACTTATTTTTGGTTTCTATTTCATTTATTTCTGCTCTAAGTTTTATTATTTTCCTTCTCCTGTTGACTTTGGCCTTTTGTTCTTCTTTGTCTAATTCTGTTTGGTGAAGCTTAAGATTACTTATTTGAGATTCTCTTGTTTGTTGAGGTTGGCCTATATTGCTGTGAATTTCCCTCTTATTACCACTTTTGCTGCATCCCATGAGAGTTGGCATGATGTATTTTCATTTTCACTTGTCTCCAGATATTTTTTGATTTCTGCTTTGATTTCTTCACTGATCCAATGGTTGTTCAGTAGCATGTTGTTTAGTATCCACATATTTGTGACTTTTCTAGTTTTTCTCTTGTAGTTGATTTCCAGTTTCATAGCATTATGATTGGAAAAGATTCTTGATATGATTTCAATGTTCTTAAATTTATTGAGGCTTGCCTTGTTTCCCAATGTATGGTCTATCTTTGAGAATGTTCCATGTGCACTTGAGAACAATGTGTATTCTGCTGTTTTTGGATGGAATGTTCTATATATATCTATTCAGTCCATCTGGTCTTGTTTTTCATTTAATTCCACTATTTTGTTGTTGATTTTTTGTCTGGATGGTCTATCCATTGATGTAAGTAGGGTGTTGAGGTCTCCTACTATTATTGTGTCCTGTTAATTTCTCCATTTAGGTCTGTTAATAGTTGCTTTATGGAGTGATGTCAGCAACATGGAAGAGTGAGCTGTTCCTTTGTCTCTCCCCCTTTTGAACTACAACTAAATGGACACTCACTGACCAAGGGAGGAAGCCCATACAACACAACAGGACGCCTGAGAGACATTTTCAGCTATACATTGGAGGTGAATGAACTGGCCACTTGGGAAGTGGCAGAGATATGTGAGTATGCCCTGCCCTCCCCTGGTAGCCCTGTGCCTGCACACGAATGCTTTCCAGCCTGGTGCAAGTGCCTGGAAAGAGGGAACATGTACCAGCGTGACTGTAGGAAGAGGCAGTGATAACCCTTAGCCCATACTTGTGATCACTCTCCTGGCAGGGAGGGAGAGCCCACTGTGCCCCTGTACCACCAAGGAGTGGCCCTAGCTTGGTCGAGTGAGGAAGCCTCACCAACCGAGCACAGCAACCCATTGGACTGTAAACAGACTGCAGCTGATCAATGCACTGGGGCAAGCATACCCCAGACCTATGCAAGCACACATAGTGCTGCTGAGCCCTGAAAGAGGGAATGTGTCCCAGGCAGCTGTGGGAAAATGTAGTGGAAACTTTGAGCCTACTCAGGTTCACTTTCCTGGCATGGAGGGAGAGCCCACTGTGCCCCTGTGCAGCCAAGGAGCAGCCCTAGCTTGGGTCCCGGTGAGGAAGCCCTGCCCACCAAGCACAGTGGTCCCCCAGACCTCAAGCAGAGACTGCAGCAGATCTACACCCTGGGGCAAACACAGCCCTGGCCCACATGCATGAGTGCTCATAGTGCTGCTGAGCCCCCAAAGAGGGAATGTGCCCTGGGAAGCTGTGGGAAGAGGCAACAGCAGCTTTTAGTTCACTGGATATCACTTTCCTGGCAGGGAGGGGAAGCTCATATTGCCCCTGAGGCACAAAAGACTGGCTCTAGCTTGGTCCAGAAAGGAAGCCCCACCTGCCAAGGACAGTCCACACAAGCACCTGAATACACCCTAGGCTGAGGCAAGAACTCATAATACCCCCAGAGCTTCCAGCAGAGGGGGTGGGGCCAGAAACTCTGCTCCTGCTTCCCCCTAGTTTTTACAGGTGGAATCTGCATCCTAAGAATACCACAAATGCTCTCACAAAACGTTAGCTCATCAAACAGCATGAGAAACTGCAACAACAGTTCAGACCAGAAAGAAAATGACAATTCTCCAGAAACCAACCCTGAAGACACCGAAATTTACAACCTAAATGACAGAGAATTCAAAATAGTCATCATAAGGAAACTCACCATGGAAAGACAATTCAAGGACCTCTGCAATAAAATGAATCTCTTCACCAAAGAGATTGAAACTATAAAAGAAAATCAAGCAGAAAGTCTGGATATGAAAACACAATTAATGACATGACAAATAATCTAAAATCATTAAGAAATAGAACTGATCTTATGGAGGAAAGAATTAGTCTTCTAGAGGATAAAAGTATAGAATTTCTACAGGTGGAGAAGGAGACAGAACTAAGATTTTTAAAAAATGAAAGAATTCTTTGAGAAATATCTGACTCAATTAGGAAAAGCAACATAGATATTCCAGGTATTCCAGAAGGAGAAGAGCAGGAGAAAAGAGCAGAGAGCTTGTTCAAAGAAATAATTGCTGAGAACTTCCCAAATCTGGGAATGGTTCAGGATTTACAAATAAATGAAGCTAATAGAACACCCAACTTCATCAATGCTAAAAGACCTTCTCCAAGGCATATAATAGTAAAAATGGCAAAAGTTAATGATAAAGAAAAAATATTAGGAGCAGCAAAGCAGAAGAAAATAACCTACAAAGGAACCCTATCAGGCTTTCAGCAGGTTTCTCAGCAGAAACCCTACAGTCTAGGAGAGAATGGAATGATATATTCAAAATACTGAAAAACAAAAACTTTTAGGTAAGAATATTCTATCTATCAAAAATTTCCTTCAGATACAATGGAGAAATAGAAGCTTTCCCAGATAAACAAAAGGTGAGGGAGTTCGTTGCCACTAAAACCTCTCCTAAAAGAAATAAGTAAAGATACCCTCACACTGGCAACAAAAAGGCAAAAGTCTAGGCAGCTCTGAGCAAGGAGGTAAATAGACAGACATGATCAGAAACCTGCAGCTCTCTACTAGAATAGGGAGTCAAAGACTCAATTACAACATAAAAGAGAAAGGGAAAGAAAGCATAAAATGTAATGATAAACACTTCAACTTATCCACAAACTCTTAACATTAAAAACAGGACAATTTGTAACAGCAATTACTCAGACAGGGAGAGGAAAGGGAAGGAACCTGTTTACGTTAATGGAGATAAGAGGCTGTGAGAAAATGGACTATCTCATCTCCAATATCTTTCATACAATCCTCACGGTAATCACTAAACAAAAAATCAGAACAGAGCCACAATTCAGAAAAAGAAAACTGAGAAATCTCCCTCAGAAAACTACAAAATTGAAATGGGAGTCAGAAATACAAAGGAAGAGAAACAATGGAAACATAGAACATGAGAAAAAAAGAGATAAAAAGGCTGTATTAAGCCCTCCTATATCAATAATCACTCTAAATGTAAATGGATTGAATTCTCCAATCAAAAGTCACAGAGTAGCTGGATGGATTAAAACACAAGTCCCAACAATATGCTGCCTTCAGGAAACACACCTAAACTCCAAAGGCAAACATAGTCTTAGATTGAAGAGAAAGGAGACAATAGTCCCGGCTAATGGCCAATAAGAGAAAGCAGGTGTTGACAAACTTTTAACAGACAAAGCAGACTTTAAGTTAAAAAAGACAATGAGAGACAAAGATGGGCAGTATATAATGATAAAAGGGACATTCCATCAAGAGAACACAACACTTATTAATATATATGCAAAGAAATAACACAGGGGCACCAAAGTACAAAAGCAATTATTAACAGACCTAAAGGGAGAAATTAACAGCAACACAATAATAGTAAGGGACCTCCACACCCCAATCAGATCAGAAGACAGGTCATCCAGACAAAATTCAACAAGGAAATAGTAGATTTAAATGAAACACTTGATTAGATGGATTTAATAGATATATATAGAACATTCCATCTGAAAACAGCAGAATATACATTCTTCTCAAGTGCACATGGATCATTCTCAAAGATAGACCATATGGTGGGAAACAAGGCAAGCCTCAATAAATTTAAGAAGATTGAAATCATCCCAACCATCTTTTCTGACCACAATCCTATGAAGCTAGAAATCAACCACAAGAACAAAACTGGGAAAGTCAGAAATATGTGGAGACTAAACAACATGCTATTGAACAACCATTGGATCATTGAAGATATCAAAGGGGAAATTAAAAAATACCTGGAGACAAATGAAAATGAAAATACAACATACCAACTCTTATGGGATGCAGCAAAAGTGGTAATAAGAGGGAAATTCATAGCAATACAGGCCCAGCTCAAGAAGAAAGAAAAACCTTAAATAAACAACCTTAAAAGGCACCTAACAGAGCTAGAAAAAGAAGAACAAACAAAGCCCGAGGTCAGCAGAAGGAGGGAAATAATAAAAATCAGAGCAGAAATAAATGAATTAGAGCCTAAAAAAACAGTAAAAAGGATTAATGAAACTAAGAGCTTGTTCTTTGAGAAGATAAACAAAATTGAAAAGCCCTTAGCCAGACTCACCAAGAAAAAAAGAGAGAAGGCTCAAATAAATAAAATTAGAAATGAAAGAGGAGAAATTACAGCAGTAACTGCAGAAATGCAAGACTCTAAGAGAATACTACAACTTTAAAAACTTTCTGCCCACAAATTCAATATCCTACAAGAAATGGATGAATCCCTGGACTCATACAACCTCCCAAAACTGAATCAAGAAGAAATAGAGAATGTGAACAGACCAATTGCAAGTACAGAGGTTCAAGCAGTAATTGAAAACCTCCCAAAAAATAAAAGTCTAGGACCAGATGGCTTCTCTGGAGAATTCTACCACACATTCTAAGAAGATTTAATATCTATCTTTCTCAAACTATTCCAAAAAATTGAAGATGATGGAATGCTTCCTAACACATTCTATGAGGCCAATATTACCCTGATACTAAAACCAGACAAGGACAACACAAAGAAGAAAAGCTGTAAGTCAATATCACTGATGAATTTAGATGCAAAAATCCTCTACAAAATATTGGCAAACTGAATACAGCAATACATTAAAAGGATGATACACCATGATCAAGTGGGATTTATTCCAGGGATGCAGGGATGGTTCAACATCCACAAATCAATCAATGTGGTACACCACATTAACAAAATGAGGAATAAGAATCACGTGATCATCTCAGTAGATGCAAAGAAAGCATTTGACAAGATCCAACATCCATTTATGATAAAAACTCTCAATAAAATAGGTATAGAAGGAAAGTACCTCAACATAACAAAGGCCGTATATGACAAACTCTCAACCAACATCATACTTAATAGTGAAAAACTGAAAGCCACCCATCTGAGAACAGGAATGAGACAAGGGTGCCCACTCTCACCAGTCCTATTAAACATAGTACTGGAGGTATTGGCCAGAGCAATTAGGCAAGAAAAAGAAGTAAATGGAATCCAAATTGGAAGGAAAGAAGTGAAACTCGCTATTTGCAGATGACATGATTCTATATATAGAAAACCTTAAAGAACACACCAGAAAACTATTAGAAATAATCAACAACTACAGCAAAGTTGCAGAGTAGAAAGTCAATTTAAAAAAATCAGTTGCATTCCTATACACTAGCAATGAATTAGCAGAAAGAGAAATCAAGAATACAATCCCATTTACAATCGCAACCAAAAGAATAAAATACCTAGGAATAAACTTAACCAAAGAGGTGAAAGACCTGTAGACTAAAAACTATAAGACATTATTGAAAGAAATTGAAGACATAATAAATGGAAAGATATTCTGTGTTCATTTGTCAGAAAAATAAACATAGTTAAAATGTTCATACTACGTAAAGCAATCTACAGATTCAATGCAATCCCAATCAGAATCCCAATGACATTCTTCACAGAAATAGAACATTCTTCATAGAAATAGAATCCCCAAAATTTATATGGAACAACAAAAGACCCTGAATAGCCAAAGCAATCCTGAAAAAAAAAGAACAAAGCTGGAGGTATCACAATCCCTGATTTCAAAACATACAACAAAGCTATAGTAATCAAAACAGCATGGTTTTGGCACAAAAAAAGACAAACAGATTAATGGGTCAAAATTGAAAGCCCAGAAATAAAACCACACATCTATAGACAGTTAATCTTTGACAAAGGAGCAAAGAACATACAATGGAGAAAGGAAAGACTCCTCAATAAATGGTGTTGGGGAAACTGGACAACCACATGCAAAAGAATAAAAGTAGACCATTATCTTGCACCAGACACAAAAATTAACTGAAAATGGATTAAAAATTTGAATGTAAGACCTGAAACCATAAAACTCCTAGAAGAAAATATAGGCAGTACACTCTTTGACATTGGTCTTAGCTACATCTTTTCAAATATTGTGCCTACTTGGGCAAGGGAAACAAAGAAAAGGTTAACAAATGCGACTACATCAGACTAAGAAGCTTCTGCAAAGCCAAGGAAAACCATCAACAAAATGGAAAGACAACCCACAAACTGGGATAAAATATTTGCGGATCCTTTATTAGACAAGGAGTTGATCTCCAACATATAAAGAACTCATACAACTCAAAAAAAAAGAAAACCCAAACAACTCGATCAAAAAATGGGCAGAGAACATGAACAATTTTTTTTTTTCCAGGGAAGATATACAGATGGTCAACAGGCACAGAAAATGATGCTACATCACTAATTATTAGGGAAATTCAAATCAAAACTACAAAGAGATATCACCTTTCACCCATCAGAATGGCTATAACTACCAAGACAAAAAACAACAAATGTTGGAGAGGATGTGGAGAAAAGGGAAACCTCATTCACTGCTGAATGCAAACTGGTGCAGCCACTATGGAAAACAGTATGGAGATTTCTCAAAAAATTAAAAATAGAAATACCATATGATCCAGCTACCCCACCAGTGGCTATTCATCCAAGGAACTTGAAATCAATGATCCAAAGAGATTTATGCACCCCTATGTTCATTGCAGCATTATTTACAATAGCCAAGATGTGGAAGCAACTCAAGTGCCCTTCTGCAGGTGAATGGATAAAGAAGATTTGGTATATATATATACCATGGAATACTACTAAGCCATAAAAAAAGACAAAATTGTTCCATTTGCAACAACATGGATGGACCTTGAGGGTATGATGTTAAGCGAAATAAGCCAGATAGAGAAAGACTGCATGATTTCACTCATATGTGGAAGATAACAACTACATGGATAAAGAGAACAGATTAATGGTTACCAGAGGGGAAGGGGATTAGGGAGTAGGCGAAAGGGACAAAGGGGCACATATGTCTGGTGATGCATAAAAATTAGACTACTGGGGTGAGCATAATTAACTGTATTCAGGAACTGATAAACAATAATGTACACCCCAAATTACACAATGTTATAAACCATTATAATCCCAACAAAATTACTTGGAAAATAAAAAAAGAACAAGACAAGGATGTCCACTTTCACCACTATTATTTAACATAGTATTAGAACTCCTATCTAGAGCAATAGGAAGAAAAAGAAATAAAAGACACCTAAATCAGAAAGGAAGAAGTAAAACTGTCACTATTTGTAGGTGACATGATATTATATATAGAACACCTTAAGCACGCCACCAAAAATCTGTTAAAACTCATAAATCAATTCAGTAAAATTGCAGGATACAAAAATCTGGTGCATTTCTATATACTAATAAAGAACAAGCAGAGAGAGAATTTAAGAAAACAATCCCATTTACAATTGCATCCAAAAGAATTAGTTAGAAAAAAATTTAACCAAGGAGGTGAAAGGCCTGCACACTGAAAACTATACAATAGTGATGAAAGAAATTGAAGGAGACACAAATAAATGGAAAAATATTCCGTGCTCATGAATTAGAAGGATTAATATTGTTAAAATGTGTTGGTGTCGCAATTCAATGTACACATCAGGATAGATGCAGAGAGGGCTGATGGCCACTCTGAGTTTATTATAACCAGCGTTTCAATATATACATAGTTTACAGCTGTTAAACATACACAGGTGTTCTGGACAATGTAATTAGTGGATGCCAAGAATTCTTAGTGATTTCTCAAGAAGCCCTCTCTTGGCCTCTGTTTTGATATTATCATGTTATTGCTGTGCTCCTATATTTTTATCTCAGAGCATGCAAGGCCTCCTAGGCAATGACACCTCCTGCTCCCGATATCGTGTCTCCATCTGTGCCCCCAGGCGACTGTGCCTGGCTTAGGTTGCTTCCCCCTGGAGGTCTTACCTGTCATTGGCTAACTGGACTTCTCACCTCTGGGTCACAGTTTGTTGGCAAGCCTTTTCCAGTGATTATTAACCCTTCCTGCATCAGGGGCAGCTACAAAATGCACATCCTACCCAAAGCCATCTGGAATGCAATCTCTGTCAAAATTCTTATGGCATTTTTCACAGAAATAAAACAATCCTGAAATTTATATGAAACCACAAAAGACCCCAATTAACCAAAACAATCTTGAGAAAGAAGAACAAAGCTGGAGGCATCACATTCCCTGATTTCAAATTATATTACAAAGCTATAGTAATCAAAGCAGTATAGTATTGGCATAAAAACATGTATAGATCAATGGAACAGAATTGGGAATCCAGATATAAACCCACACGTATATTGTCAATTAATTTATGACAAGGAGCTAAGAATATAAATCAGGAAATGACAGTCCCTTCAATAAATGATGTTGGAAAAACTGGTCAGCCACATGCAAAAGAATGAAACTGGACCACTATCTTACACCATACACAAAAATTAAGTCAAAATGAATTAAGGTCTTGAATGTGAGACTTGAAACCATAAAACCTACCAAATGGGAGACAATTTTTGCATATTAAATGTATGATAAGGGGTAAATATCCAAAATAAAGAAAGAACACATACAACTCAATAGTAAAACCCAAAACAATCCAATTAAAAAATGGGCAGAATATCTGAATAAACATTTTTTAAGATGACATAAAGATGGCCAAGGTACGGGAAAAGCTGCTCCACATCACTAATTATCAGGAAAATGCAAATAAAAACCACAATGAGATGTTACCTCACACATAATAAAATGGCTATTATCAAAAGGCAAGAATTAATCATTGTTGGCAAGGATGTGGAGAAAAGGGAACACTTGTGCACTGTTGGTGGGAATGTAAATTGTTACAGCCATTATGGAAAACAAAATGGAGGTTCCTCAAAAAATTAAAAATAGAACTACCATGTGATCCAGCGATTTCTTTTCTGGATATTTATAAGAAAAAAATGAAAACACTAACTCAAAAAGATGTATGCACCTCCATGTTTAGTGCAGCACTATTCACAACGGAAAATATGGCAACAACCTAAGGGTCCATTAATGAATGAATGTATTAAGAAATGTGATATATATAATGAAATATTATTCAGCCATAAAGAAGAAGGAAATCTTGCCATTTTCGAGAACATGGATAGGCCTTGAGGACATTATGCTAAGTGAAATAAGTCATATTGAGAAAGACAAAACTGTCTGATGACACTTATATGTGGAATCTGAAAAAGAAAACCAAAACACTGAGCTCATAGATACAGAGAACTAATTGGTGGTTGCCAGAGGCAAAGTGTTGGGGGTGGGCAGAATGTGTCAAATGAGATCAAAAGGTACACACTTTCCATTATAAAATAAATAAATCAAGGTGTAGTAATGCACAGCATGGTGATTATAGCTAAGAATACTGTATTGCATGTTTGAAAGTTGGTAAAAGAATAAATCTTGGAAGTTCTCATCACAAGAAAAAATATTTTGTAGCTATGTATGGTGATGGATGTTAACTAGACATATAGTGGTAAACATTCACAATATATATAAATATTGAATTTTTATGTAATGCATCTGAAACTAATATAATGTTATATGTCAACTATATCTCAATAAAAATTACGTAAGGGCCTGCCTGCTGGTGTGTTGGTTAAGTTTGAATGCTCTGCTTTGGCGGCCTTGGGTTCGTGGGTTTGGATCCCAGGTGTGGACCTACACACTGCTCATCAAGCCATGCTCTGGCAGGATCCAACATACAAAATAGAGGAAGACTGTCACAGACGTTAGCTCAGTGTAAATTTTACAGGGCTTGGGGCTGGCCCCGTGGCCGAGTGCTTGGGTTCGCGCGCTCCGCTGCAGGCGGCCCGGTGTTTCGTTGGTTCGAATCCTGGGCGCAGACATGGCACTGCTCATCAGACCACGCTGGGGCGGCGTCCCACATGCCACAACTAGAAGAACCCACAGCGAAGAGTGCACAACTGTGTACCGGGGGGCTTTGGGGAGAAAAAGGAAAAAAAAAAATCTAAAAAAAAAAATTGTACAGGGCTTGGAAAGGCTGTTTCCTTTGGAACCCTTCAGGGGAGAAATTGATCCTTGCCTCTTCCAACTTCTTGAGGCTACTAGCATTCTTTGGCTTGTTGGTTGCATCACTCCAATCTCTGCTCCCATCACTACATCAACTTCTGTTTTGTGGTCAACATATCCTTCTGCCTCCCTCTTATAAAGACACTTCGATTATCTTGTACCCATCTACATTTTCCAGGATAGTCTTCCCATTGCAAGATCCTTAATTTAATCACACCTGCAAAGTCCCTTTTATAGCAGTTTAGGATTCTGATTCCTCCCCACCTGGAGTTGTTGTTTTTTGCTGTTTGTTTGTTTATTGACTTGGCTGTATTAATTCTATCCGTCTCCACAGTGTGCAGCTGTTGTTGTCTCTGCTTGGTTTTTTAAAAATATTGTTATTTTATTCCTAAACCTGACACCCTATAAGTTGCAGTATAGCTTACTCATCAGCCAAGAACTTGTCAGAGGTTGTACTTAATATCTTGAGCCTGTAAGTCTTCCACTCTTTCCTAATAGATATGTGTTTGGGCTGCATAAAACATTCAAAGGTCACGCAATTTACATGCCTTCCCTGGCTTTTGCTTTCTGCTGGTTCTTCTTGCATCTGCACAAAACTTCACATCCAATGTCAAAGTGTAGATATCTAGGGCTTTCTCCAGTCTGTCCTGAGTTTGCATGCAACATTGTGCATGTGCATGGCCTTTCAGATCATCGATATTTGTGGGAGCTTTACAAGGCCCATTATGACTGTCCCATTCCTGAATCTCTCCGTAAAATTTCTGGCAGGTCTATTTGTGTGTTTCTCGCCTCAACATGTATCACAACCTCATGCAGCTGCAATGTTGAACTACACAAATTTTTCACAAAGGTCACTACTTTTTTCATCTAGCTATTTGTTTATATCACAAGAACATGTTATATTTTCTTTTCTTGTAACAATTTTAGTTCTTAAAATGCTACAACTAGGAGTAAAAGGAAAAACACAGTAGAAGATAAGATAAACTTTAAAACTTCTGGAATTGGTGGGATTATTACATATGACTATTAATACTGGTTGAGATAGGGCCAAATTTATTTTTAAAATATTAGAGAGAAGTTCAAGGTTACAGAACATTAATCAATCAAAAATGTTATGAAAAGTACAAAATTTTTAAAAATGAAGAATTATAAATGTAAATAGTTTTCATTAATTTATAATTTTTCCTAATAAAATGTTATTATATAAATAATATACAAATAAATGATGAAGGCCATATAGATATAAAGTTGTAAATATGTGTATATATTTTTCCTGGTCCATTTGTTTTGTCCAGTTTAATTGATTGAGATTACATGTGTATTTTACATGTGTATATATATACATACATATGCACATGTAAATATTCTTCCATCATCACTTTCTATGTTGTGATAATTTCCTCATATCATGCCATCCCTTCAAGACAAGTAGTTGTTGTGTTTTACTAATTCTTGTGGAAACATCATTACTTACTTATTCCTTCTTCAATAGGTTGTGTCCAACATTTCCCTTGCAATGAGCACCATCACTCAGAAATGTTTGTGTGCCTCTCTCATTATTTCCTTAGCTTTTTTCATTAGTTTTCCAATTAAAATAAAACTTTTTCACTTAGACCAAGACAAAAAACATTAATCTAATAAATTTTAAACCTTATTTGTTATTAATAGTTATTAAATAGAGCTTGAAAAATACATTTAAATAACCCATCAGAGGCCTTTTGTCTTGTGTGTAGTGGTTGGTTTTTAGTATCCTAAAGACCTATCCCTAAAGGGATTGTGGAGGATCAGAGTTTGCTACCCCAAAGTGTGTCTTTTTGGCTTGATTATTTTTAACAACAAAAGACTCATAAAGGAACTTTGACCTCCCCACCTAACTACCTAAAAGAATTTAAGATAGAAGGCCTGTTCCAGGAAAGAGCTAATACCGTAAGCTAACTATAGTATAATATAAACAAGGTGTGGTAGACAGGGAGGACCACGTCCCATTGGTTTTGCAAGGTATGGCAAACATTTGTTTACCAAACATTTGCTTTTCCATCTGCATGTAAATCGCCTTCCTCCCCTTCGAAGTCCCAAATCACTACCCCCAACATTCTCCTTTGTCTTTAGCTGCAGATGGTATTTAAGGTGGTGGCTTCAGCCATGTTGTTGAGTTACTCAGTTTTCCTGGGTTTCTCTTGTGTATACATGTTATTAAACTTTGTTTGATTTTCTTCTATTTTGTCTCATCTCAATTTAATTCTTAGACCAGCCAGAAGAACCTAGAGGGTAAGGGAATATTTTTCTTCCCCTACAAGATATAGTGTAGAGATTTTAGTTTGGGGCATCCCAGTTGAAGTGGTAGTTGCCCATCTTCCTGGCCATCATATGCTTTCAAGTTCCATAATGGTCCTAATTTTAAACTTTGCATAACTATTAGATACTGTATACTAAACAGAAAATACATCTAGATTTTTTACTTGAGAATTTAATGACTATATCTAGTTTCAATATGTTTGCCTCAGCACAGAGTAGATATATTTAGGAATTTGTTTCATAGAAAATATTATTTACAAGGTTTTTGATGATTCTTTCCTCCCCAAAAGATTCATCATTTATTTAAAAATAAAAACATTGCTGCTTTTTTCATTATAAATGTCAGATATATTTGACAAGGGTGCCAAGTGAAGGAAAGGAGAGTCTTTTCAACAAATGGTACTGGGAAAGCTGGATATCCCCATGCAAAAGAATGAATTCGGGCCTTTACCTAACAGCATATACAAAAGTTAACTCTAAATGGATCAAAGACTTAAACATGAGATAAAACTATAAAAATATTAGAAAAAAACAAACGCTTCACAAAGTTGGATTTGGCAATGATTCCTTGAATATGATGCTAAAGGCATAGGCAAAACAAGAAAAAATAGACAAATTTAACTTCATAAAATTTAACAACTTTTGTGCATCAAAGGATACTATAAACAGAGTAAAAATGTAACCTATAGAATGGGAGAAAATATTTGCAAATCCTATATCTGAGAGAGGGTTAATTTCCAGAATATAAAGGCAACTCCTAATGAACTCAATCACAAGAAAACAAACAACCCAGTTTAAAAATGGGCAAAGGGGTTTGAATAGACAATTGTCTAAAGAAGATATACAAATGGCCAATACACACATGAAAAGATGCTCAATATCACCAATCATTAGGGAAATGCAAATTGAAACTGCAAGATATCACCTCACAAACATCAAGATGGCTACTATA
Source organism: Equus quagga (assembly GCF_021613505.1). Classification (NCBI taxonomy): domain Eukaryota; kingdom Metazoa; phylum Chordata; class Mammalia; order Perissodactyla; family Equidae; genus Equus; species Equus quagga. Next base: position 23,517,187 of record NC_060273.1, on the reverse strand, counting down.
AAGAAAACCAAACAATAAGGGTTGGCGAGGATGTGGAGAAATTGGAACCCTTGTGCACTGTTGGTGGGAATGTAATATGGTACATCCAGTGTGGAAAACACTATGGCTGTTCCTTAAAAACCTAAAAATAGAATTATCACACAATCCAGCAATTCTACTTCTAAATATATACTCAAAAGAATTGAGAACAGGTTCTCAAAGAGATATTTGTACACCAATGTCCTCAGCTACATTATTTACAATAGTTAAAACATGGAAGCAACCAAAATGTTCATTGATTGATAAATGAATAAGTAAAATAGGATATGTACATACGCAATATCATTCAGAGTTAGAAAGGAAGAAAATTTTGATATATGCTTCAACAAGAATGAGCCTGAGGACATTATACTAAGTGAGATAAACAAATCACAAAAAGACAAATACTGTATGATCCCATTTATATGATATGAGGTATCTGGAGTAGTCAAAGTTATAGAGATACAGGAATAACACAGGAAAGAGAATGGTGGTTTCAAAGTGCTGGAGGAAGGGGGTGATGCGGGCTTACTGTTTAATAGGTATAGAGTTTCAGTTTTGCAAGATGAAAAAGAGTTCTGGAGATGGATGGTGGTGATGGTTGCATAACAATGTGAATGTCTTAAGATCACCAAACTGTACACTTAAAAATGTGTAAGATGGTAAATTTTATGTTATGTGTATTTATTACAATAAAAGAAACAAGAAAAAAAAATCATGTACTAAAGACAAGCAAAAACAAGACAGAATAAGCAAATACAGTAACCTTAATACCCAGGATAACTCTGGCTAACGCTTTGGGATATACTGTTCTAAACTTTTCTGTATATATAACATCATTTTTTTATTGTGGTAAAATACACATAACATAAAATTTACTGTTAGTGATATTTAGCAAATTTACAATATTGTGCATCCATAACCACTATCTAGTTTCAGAACATTTCATCAGCACAAAAGGAACCCAGTACCTCACTGTTGTTTTTGACAATGCTCTAAGCATGGGCCTTCTTTGAGCTTTGCTCTTGATCAAGTCAAGTGGTTGTTTTGAAGAATACACATCCAAGTCACTCACGGATAATTTTTTATTTTTAAGGAAAATTTTTATCAATGTATTAAAGAAAAGGGCACATGGTCTAAGAGTTTAGTTCACCGAAGTTTCACAGAGTAAACAGATCCATGCCATCACTACTTCAACAGAGAGAAAGAACATTACCAGCAACCAGAAACCTCCTCTGTGCCCTGAGTTGTGTTCACCCCACCTCCTAATTCATATGTTGAAGCCCAAACCCCTAGTACCTCAGAATGTGACTGTATTTGGAGAAAGGGTCTAATAGAGGTAATTAAAGTTAAAATGAGGTCATTAGGATGGACTCCAACCCAATATTACTGGTGTCCATATAAGAAGAGTATTTTGGATACAGATACATGTCATGTGAAGACACAGGGAAAAGATGGCCTTCTACAAGCCAAGGAGAGAAGCCCCAGAAGAAACCAAACTTGTCAACAGTTCGATCTTAACTTCTGTTTTTTAAGTCACTCAGTCCATTGTACTTTGTTATGGTAGCCCTAGAAAAACTAATACATGCCCCTTCCTACCAGCCCCAACTGTCATCCTGTCTTCACTTATTACAAATTGACTTTGCCTGGTTTTTAACTTTACGTAAGTGGAACTCATACCATATGTGGTGGTTAATTTTAGGTGACAACTTGACTGGGTCATGGGGTGCCCAGATATTTGGTTAAACACCATTTCTGGGTGTGTCTATGAGGCTGTTCTTAGATGAGATTAGCATTTGAATTGGTAGACTGAGTAGATTGCCTTCCCCAATGTGAGTGGACACCATCTAATCCATTGAGGGCCTGAATAAAACAAAAAGGCAGAGAAAGGGAGAATTTACTTTCTCTGCTTGATTGATTGAGCTGGGACATTGTCTCCTGCCCTCAGTCTGGGACTTATGCTATCAGTTCCTTCTTCTCAGGCCTTTGGACTCAGACTAGAACTACACCACTGCCTTTCCTAGGTCTCCAGCTGTCAGATGGCAGACTGTGGGACTTCTCAGCTTCCATAATTATGTGAACCAATTCCTGATATATATATATAAATTGTTTTGCTTCTCTGGAGAACTGTAATACAGATTTAAGTAACAAAAGTGGTAACAAATGGTTGAACTCCTTCCTTTGCAGGGTAACTATTGTTAAAGTGAGGGCATTGATTGGGAAGGATTAGGATCCTAAAAGTTGGAGTGGGGATGTGTGGGAAGACCATGATGAAGTGGGAACATTGAGCCCCTAAATTCTGATGAGCATCTTTGCCAGTGGAAACAGTTTCCCCAACCCGAGGGGTATTAGCCTCTCCACTCCCATCTGAGATGATTATCTCTCCACAGCCTGAGGAAAATGTAATAGCCTCTCAAAAGAGTTGCCATGCAAGACAATGTTGATTCTCCTCAGGGCCCACCCCTACCACTTCTCTTTCCTTCTAGGCCTATAACTAGACCCAAGTACCAGAAGCCCCTAAAGGTGAGGTACTAAATTTGACCCATAAGGAGGTGTGCTACACTCCAAAAGAATTTTCTAATTTATACAAACAAAAATCTGGGGAACATGTGTGGGAATTGATTCTAAGAATGGAGGATAATAATGGTAGAACATAAAGTTGGATTAGGCTAAATTTATCGATATGGGATCACTAAGCAGAGATTATACATTTTATGTTGCATGTTGAGAAGTTAGAAAGGGATCTAACAGTTTATTTGTTGGTTGGCTGAAACATGGATCATGAGGTGGCCCACAGTGAGAGAACTGAAAATATCAGACTTGTCTTGGTTTAACATAGAGGAAGGAATTCAAAGGCTTAGGGAGATTGGAATGTTAGAGTGGACATAACAAAAAAATTTGTTATTTAAGACCTCACCCATGCTGGGAGGGTCTAGAAGACATATCTCTCATCAATTCTGTGAAAAATAAATTTCTGAGGGGAACACTGGCATCCATGAAGAGCTCTATGATACCTCTTCTCTGTAAGCCAGACCTTACAGTGGGGACTGCAGTGACTGAACTGGGAAACTTAAATGCAATGCGAGTACAGTTATGCATTGCTTAATGATGGGGATATGTTCTGAGAAATGCGTCAGTTGGTGATTTTTGTCTTCACGCAAATATCAGAGAGTGTACTGAAGGGGAAAAAATTTGCCACCCTAAAATGTATCCTTTAACATGATTAATTTAGGCTCATTATTTTTAAGAAGCAAGACTCAGAAAATTTTTCTTGTTACGTCCTCCTTAATTGCCTAAAATAAATCAGCTTAAAGAAACCTGTCTCAGGAAGCGAGCCATTAACTTAGCATAACATGAACCAGGTAGTAGACAGGGAGGAACTTAGAAAAGTCTGTTGGGCTCCCATCTGTGTTCTTCTGTTTCTGTGTGGCCAAACACTCATTTTCCAATTGTTTACTCCTTTTCACCTCCCTGTGAACTGCCTTCCTTCTCTTTGAAGTCTCTGGCTCTCCCCACCCCAAATTTCTTCTGTTGTCATTAGCTAAGGATGGTATTGAAGGTGAAGGCTTCAGCCATTTTAGTGAGTTACTCAGTTTTCCTGGGTTTCTCTCATGTATATATGTTCTTAAACTTTTGTTTGTTTTTCTCCTGTTAATCTGTCTCATGCCAATTTAATTCTTAGACCAGCTGGAAGAACTTAGAGAGGCAGAGGAAAATTTATTTCTCCCCTATAGTACTTACACAAACCTAGATGGTATAAGCCTACTCATATCCAGGATACATGGTACCAATCTTATGGGACCACTGTTGTATATACAGTCCATCATTGATTGAAATGTTGTTAAGCAGTGCATGACTGTAATTGGATCCTGAGTGGTAGGGGCCAAATGGCAGCACTCAATTGCCAAAGGCAAGGTGTGAATGGTTACCACAATGAACAGCAGAGTCAAAGCAGCATTCAGAATGGGCTGACTTATATAGACCTATGGCATTGGCTAGTAGATCATGGTGCTCCTAGAAGTAAAATAGATAGAAAGCCCACTAAATTCTTACTTGATCTGTAAAAGCAGAAGAGTTCTAGGTCAAGTGAAAAAAGTCTAACCCAAATCAAAAACAGATGGCATGGCTTCTCAATCAATTCACAGATTTCAGTCAGTTTACAGCCAGACCCAGAGCTTCTTGAATGAAGAAGAGGCCAAGTCCTCTTGAGAAAGGATCTAAGTACACTACCAAATATTTATCCTATTAATCTTTTCCCCAGCATTCCCCAAAGCAGCTTATAGCCTTTTACCAGGATAATTGTGCTTTGGGAAAAGAAAGTAATTAGTTGTTTTGGGGACTTCTGAACACTGGCTCTGACTGACACTAATTCCAAGAGACCTAAGACATCACTGTGGTCTACCAGTCAGAGTATAGGCATAGAGAGGTGAGATGATCAATGGAGTTTTAGTTCAGGTCCACCTCACAGTGGGTCCAGTGGGTCCCAGAACTCACTCTGTGGTTGTTCCCCCAGTTTTGAAATGCTTAATTGAAATATATATACTCAGAGGCTGGCAGAATTCCCATTTGGCTCCCTGACCAGTGGAATGAGAGCTATTATGGTAGGAAAAGCCAAACAGAAACCAATAGATTTGCTTCTACCTAGGAAAACAGTAAACCCGAAGCAATACCACATTCCTGGAGGGATTGCAGAGATTAGTGCCACCATCAAGGACTTGAAGAATGCAGGAGTGAGGATTCCCACCACACCCCCATTCAACTTGCCTATGAGGCCTGGGCAGAAGACAGATACATCTTAGAGAAAGATAGTGGATTATCCTAAGCTTAACCCAATGGTGACTTCAATCACAGTTGCTGTACCAGATGTGGTTTCACTGCATGAGCAAATCAACACATCTCCTGGTACTTAAGGTTCAACTAATGTTCTAGGCAAATATTTTTTTCTCCATCTCTGTCAATAAGACTCACCAGAAGCAGTTTGCTTTCAGCTGGTAAGGCTAGCAACACACCCCCACTATCAGGGGCATATCACTTCTCCAGTCCTATGTCATAATTTAGTTCACAAAGATCTTGGTTACCTTACCCTTCCAGGAGGTATACTAATCTTTTACATTTATGACATTATGCTGATTGGACCTAGTGAGCAAGAAAGTAGCAACTACTCTAGACTTATTGATAAGACATGCCAGATGTCTTAACACATGCATGCTAGGGGGTGGGAAATAAATCCAACAAAAATTCAGGGACATTCTACCTCAGTGAAATTTTTAAGGGCCCTGAGGTGTGGGGGCATGTCAAGATATCCACTCTAAGGTGAAGGATAAGTTTTTGCAACTGGCCCCTCCTACAACCAAAAAAGAGGCAAGATGTCTAATGGGCCTCATTGGATTTTGGAGGCAACATGTTCCTCATTTGGGTGTGTTACCCTGGCTCATTTACCAAGTGACCAGAAAAGTTGGTAGTTTTGAGTGGGCCCAGAACAGCAGAAGGCTGTTAAGTAGGTCCAGGATGCCGTGCAAGCTGCTCTGCCACTTGGGCCATGATCCAGCCAATCCAATGGTACTTGAAGTGTCAGAAGCAGGTAGTGATGCTGTTTGGAGTCTTTGGCAGGCCCATATATGTGAATCACAGTGTGAGCCCTTATGATTTGGTAGCAAAGCCCTTCCATCCTCCAAAGATAACTCATGCTACTGGGCTTTAGTAGAGACTGGATGGTTAACCATGGGCCACCAAGTTACCATGTGACAAGAGCTGCCCATAATGAACTGTATGTTATCTGACCCATCAAGCCATAAAGTTAGGCATGTGCAGTAGCACTCCATTATCAAATGGAAGTGGTATATATGTGATAGCAGGCCCTGAAGACACAAGTACATTTCATGAAGTGGCCCAAATACATGTGGTCCCCTCTCCTGCTATACTGCCTTTTCTCCACCAGCTTGCAAGTATGGCCTAATGGAGAGTTTCTTATAATGAGTTGACAGAGGAAGACTTGGGCATGGTTTACAGTAGTTCTGGAAGATATGTAGGCACAATCCAAAAGTGAACAGCTGCTGCACTATAGCTCTGTTCTGGGACATCCCTGAAAGACAATGGTGAAAAGAAATCCTCCTAGTGGGCAGAACTCTCAGCATAATACCTGGTTTTTCACTTTGCTTGGCAGGAAAAATGACCAGTCATGCAATTCATGGAGTATGCCTAGTGGTTTGGCTGGATGGCCAGGGACTTGAAACATGATTGGAAAAATGATGATAAGGAAATTTGGGGAAGACATATGTGGATAGATCTCTCTGAGTGAGCAAAAATGGTGAAGAGATTTGTGTCTCATGTGAATGCTCACTAAAGTGCGCCCTCAACAGAAAACATTTTAATAATTAAGTAGATAGGATATCCCATTCTATGGCTAGCAGTTGGCCTCTTTCCCCAGCCACCCCTGTTGTCACTCAGCGGGCTCATGAACAAGGTGGCCATGATGGCAGCAATGGAAATTATCCCTGGGTTCAGCAAGATGGACTTCCACTCAGTGTCCAATGAACAGAAACCAACACTGAGTCTCTGATATGACACCATTTTTCATAGTAATCAGCTAGCTACCTGATGAAAGGTTGATTACACTGGATCACTTTCATCATGAAAGGAGTAGCATATCATTATTACTGGAATAGACACTTACCTGGATATGGATTTGTCTCCCATGAATGCAATGCTTCTCCCAAAACTACTATTAATAGACTTACAGAATGCTTTATCCACCACCGTGGTATTCCAGACAGCATTGATTCTGAACAAGAATCTCACTTCACAGCAAAAGAAGTGTGGCAGTGGGCCCATGCTCATGGAATTCACTGGTCTTACCATATTCTCCATGATCTGGAAGGAGCTGGCATGACAGAATCATGTAATGGCCTTTTGAAGACTCAGTTACAGTGCCAGCTAGGTGGAAATATCTTACAGGTCTGGGACAAGTTTCTTCAGAAGGCTGTATATGCTCTGAATCAGTGTCCAATATATGGTGCTGTTTCTTTCATAGCCAGGATTCATGGGTCCAAGAATCAAGGGGTGGAAATGGGAGTGACACCACTTACTATTACCCCTTAGTGACCCACTATCATAAATTTTTGCTTCCTGTTCCTGTGACCTAATGTTCTGCTCGTCTAGAGGTCTTAGTTCCAGAGGGAGAGTTGCTTCCACCAACAGACAAAACAATGATTACTTTGAACTTGAAGGTATGACTGCCACTTGGCCACTGTGGACTCCTCATACCTCTGAATCAACAGGCAAAGAAGAGAGTTACTGTGATGGCTGGGATGATTGATACTGACTACCAAGGGGAAATTGAACTACTCCACCAGAGAAGTAAGGAAGAGTATGTCTGGAATACAGGAGATTCCTTAGGCATCTCCTAATATTACTATGCCCTGTGATTAAGGCAAATGGAAAACTACAGCAACCCAATTCAGGCAGGACTACTAATGACCCAGACCCTTCAGGAAGAAAGATTTGGGTCACCCCATCAGGTAAAGAACCATGACCAGTTGAGATGCTTGCTGAAGGCAAAGGGAATATAGAATGGGTAGTGACAGAAGATAGTTATAAATACCAGCTATGACCATGTGACCAATTATAGAGATGAGGACTGTAATTTCCATGAATATTTCCTTCTTATTTGTTATGAATACATTTATATGTGTGTGTCTGTCTTTTCACATATCGGTCATCTAACTAGCTAGCAAATATCACTTTTTCTTTCCTGTATTATTCCCTTATCTTATAACATAAGATGTATTGACTTTACATCATAATATTTAATTATTGTTAATTGTACATCATAGTACTTAAGTTACAGGATATCAAGGAGAATAGTAAACATCATTCAGTGATTTTTATCTCCTCTTCTGGGGAAGGGGTTCGTGCACTTTGGGTTGTATGCAGGATAGTTGTATCATGTTAGGTGAAATTATGACCTTGTTATTGTCTTTATTTGAATATTAAGTATGGTTTAAGGAAATGTCTATGGATGCCAAATTGACAATGATGAAGTTTCAATGGGTAATCTTATGTGCTAACTTGACTGGGTCATGGGGTGTCCAGATATTTGGCTAAACATTATTCCAAGGTGTGTCTTTCGTAGTGTGATTATAATTTGAATTGATAGACTAAGTAAAACAGATTGCCCTCTCCAATGTGGGCAGGCATCATCCAATGTCGAGGTCCTGAATAGAGAAAAAAATTGGAGGAATGGAGAATTTGCTATGCCTGACTGATTGAGCTGGAACAGAGATATCCTGCCCTTGGACTAGGACTTACAACATTGGCTCCTGGTTCTTAGGCCTTCAGACTCATTCTTAAAATTCTGTTCCTTTACAGCCATTCTTGATACTAAAATCTATATTAGTCTGGTTCTCCAGAGAAACAGAACCAATAGAAAATCTATATCTATCATCCAGCTAGCTATCATCTATCTATCTATCTATCTATCTATCCATCTATATGTGTCATCTATCTATCTAATTAGAACTTGGTTCACATCATTATGGAGGTTGAGAAGTCCCATAATCTGCCATCTGAAAGCTAGAGACTGAGGAAAGCCATTGATGTAGTTCCAGTTTGAGTCCAAGCTAGCTTAGTTTTTAAAATATTGATAAGGTCAGGTTGTAGAAGTTTTATTGGAGTGAAAATACAGTTTAAGGAAACATAAGAGATACACTTTTTGAAATAGTAGAATAAAGACTAATTTATTTCCACTGCATGGGCTATTTAATAGAAAGTCTGCATGTCAGCAGTACAAGTGGCTCAGCATCAGTTTGCTAAACAAATTTTTTTCAAGAAAAGTGTTTGTAACATTTCAGGATTACGTACTCTCATAAAGTTTTTTTGTGTGTGTGCAGAAGATTGGCCATGAGCTAACATCTGTTTCCAATCTTCTCTTTTTTTTTCTCCCCAAAGCCCCAGTAGACAGTTGTATATCCTAGTTGTACATCCTTCTGGTTCTATGTGGGGCACTGCCTCAGCATGGCTTGATGAGCAGTGTGTAGGTCCACACCCAGGATCTGAACCAGTGAACCCTAGGCCACCAAAGTGGAGCATGCAAACTTAGCCACTACTTCACTGGGCCAGCCCCTTTTTTCTTTAAAGACCATTATTTATTATTTATTTTTGCTGAGGAAGATTGGCCCTGATCTAACATCTGCTGCCAATCCTCCTCTTTTTGTTGTTGCTCAAGGAAGATTAGTTCTGAGATAACATGGTTGCCAATCTTCCTCTATTTTGTACATGGGACACCACCACAGCCTGGCTGGTGAGTGGTGTAGGTCCACGTCCAGGATCCAAAGCTGCAAACCCAGGCCACTGAAGTGGAGCATGTGAAACTTTAAACTCTTGGCCATGAGGCTGGGCCCTCATAAATGTTTTTAAACTACTGTTTCAAGTTAATTCAAATAAAAATGAAGTTCAAAAGGGATAGTGGAAGAACAGCACATGCTACCTTAGGACATGCTGCTCTAGTAAATTCAAATGAAGATATTGTCTAAGTTATGCTGCCTACAGCTATAGATACTTGAAGAGTGTCTTTGTCAGCTCAGGCTGCCATAGCAAAATGCCATAGACTGGGTGACTTAAACAACAGAAATGTACTCTCTTACACTTGTGGAGGATGGAAGTCTGAGATCAGTGTTCCCACATGGTTGAGTTATGGTGAGGTCTCTTTCTGGCTTGTAGATGTTCTCTTTCTCTGTCTTCATGTAGTGGAGACAGTGATCACACTTTCTGAGGCCTGCTCTTATAAGGGTACTAATCTCATAATAAGTACCACACCTTCATGACCTAATCACCTCCCAAGGCTCCATCTCCAAACACCATCACGTTTGGGATTAGGGTTTCAGTATATGATTTTTGGGGGGAGACATATTTCGGTTCATAGCAAACAAACAAAATATATCAATTTTCTCCTAATGTCTCCAGTTTATTGACCCCTCCTTTCATGAACTTTAGCCTGTAGCACAAGGTGGATTTCCTGACACAAAAAGACAGAATAAATAATACTGCAATGAACATGAGGGTGCATATATCATTTCAAATTAGTGTTTTTGTGTTTTTTGGATAAATAGCCAAAAGGTATTTTGGGTGGAATAGCTGGATTATGCGGTAGTTTTATTTTTAAATTTTTGGGGAATCTCCATACTGCTTTCCATAGTGGCTGCACAGATTTACATTCCCAACAGCAGTGTACAAATGTTCCCTTGTACAAGAACACTTGTTCTTTCTTGTCTTTTCAATAATAGCCATTCTGTGAGGTGGTATCTCACTGTGGTTTTGATTTACATTTCCCTAATAATTAGCAATGTTGGACATCTTTTTATGTGTCTGTTGGCTGCTGGTATATCTTCCTTGAAAAAAGCGTGTTCAGATCCTCTGCCCACTTTTTAATTGAGTTTTTGTTGTTGTTTTTGAATTGTATGAGTTCTTTATATATCTTGGATATTAACCCCTTATCAGATGTATTGAAAATATCTTCTCCCAATAAGTAGGTTGTCTCTTTATTTTGCTGGTGGTTTCCTTTGCTGTGAAAGGTTTTTTTGTTTGACATAGTCCCATTGGTTTATTTTTGATTTTTTCCCCTTGCCTGAGGAGATATATTAAAAAAGATACTGGTAGACTGATGTCAAAGAGCCTACTACCTATGTTTCCTTCTAGGAGTTTTATGGTTTCAGGTCTTATACTCAAGTCTTTATCCATTTTGAATTAATTTTTGTATATGGTATAAGATAGGGCTTGGTATCATTCTTTTGCATGTGGCTGTCCAGTTTCCCCACCACCATTTATTGAAGAGACTTTCTTTTCTCCATTGTTTCACCTGGCTCATTTGTCAAAAATTAGTTGTCCATAAATGTGCAGGTTACTTTCTGACTTCTCAATTCTGTTCCATTGATTTGTGTGTCTGTTTTTCCGCCAATACCGTGCTGTTTTGATTACTATATCTTTGAGGTTTACTTTGAAATCAAGGAGTGTGATACCTCCAGCTTGGTTCTTTTTTCTTAGGATAACTTTGATTATTCAGGATCTTTTGTTGTTCCAAATGTATTTTAGAATTTTTTGTGCTGTTTACATAAAAAATGTCATTGGAATTTTGATAAGGATTGCATTGAATCTGTAGGTTACTTTAGGTAGCATGGACATTTTAACTATGTTAATTCATCCAGTCCACGAGCATAGAGGACTTTTCCGTTTTTAGTATTTTCGAATTCTTTCAACAATGTCTTATAGTTTTCAGTGTACAGGGCTTTCACATCCTTGGTTAAATTTATTCCTAGGTATTTTATTCTTTTTGTTGTGACTGTAAATGCAATTGTGTTCTTAATTTCTCTTTCTGCTACTTCATTGTTAGTGTATAGAAAAGCAACTGATTTTTGTGTGTTGATTTTGTGCCCTGCAACTCTATGGTATTTGTTTATTATTTTGAATAGTTTTTGGTGAATTAATCAGGATTTTCTATATATAATATTAGGTCACCCAAAAATAGTGAGATAATTTTATAGTGACAGTCTCATGTCTTCTTTTCCAATGTGGATGCATTTTATTTCTTTTTCTTGCCTAATTTCTTTGACTAGGACTTCCCATGCTATGTTGAATAAGAGTGGGGAGAGTGGGCATTCTTGCCTTGTTCTTATTTTTAGGGGGACAGCTTTCAGTTTTTCATCATTGAGTATAATGTTGGCTGTGGGTTTGTCATATATGCCTTTATTATGTTGAAGTACTTTCCATCTATACGCATTTTTATTGAGAATTTTTGACATAAACGGATGCTGTGTCTTGTCAAATGCTTTTCTGCATCTATTGAGATGATCATGTGATTTTCTTTCTTCATTTTGTTAATGTGGTATATCATGTTGATTGATTTGCAAATGTTGAACTGTTTTTGCATGCCTGGAATAAATCTTACTTGATCATGGTATATGATCTTTTAATATATTGTTGTATTCAATTTGCTGATATTTTATTGAGGATTTTTGCATATATGCTCATCAGCAATGTTGGTTTGTAATTTTCTGTTTTTGTGTTGTTCGGGGCTGGTTTTGGTATCAGGGTAATGTTGGCCTCCTAAAATGAGTTAGGAAATGTCCCTTTCTCTTTAATTTTCTGTAAAGTTTGAGGAGGATAGGTGTTAAGTATTCTCTGAATTTTTGATGGACTTCACTAGAGAAACCATTTGGTCCTGGATTTTGTTTTGGGGGAAGTTTCTGATTACTGTTTGAATCTCCTTGCTAGTGATTGGTCTATTCAGATTCTCTATTTCTTCCTGATTCAGTTTTGGAAGGTTGTTTAATTTTAAAAATTTATTACTTCTAGGTTATCCAATTAGTTGACATATTGCTTTTCATAGTATAATCTTATAATCCTTTGTGTTTCTGTGGTATCCATTATAATTTCTCCTCTTTCATTTCTGATTTTTATTTGAGGCTTTTTTTTTTCTTAGTGAGTTTAGCTCACTTAGTGAGTCTAGCGATTTGTCAATTTTATTTATCTTTTCAAAGAACTAGCTCTTGGTTTCACTGATCTTTTCTATTGTCTGTTTAGTATCTATTTCATTTATTTTTGCTCCAATTTTTATTATTTCCTTTCTTCTTCTGATTCTTGGCTTTGTTTTTCTTTTTCTAATTCATTTAAGTGTAAGTTTAGATTGTTTATTTAAACTTTTTCTTTTTAGTTGAGGTAGGCCTGTATTGCTTTAAACTCCCCTCTTAGTACCACTTTTGCTACATTCCACAGATTTTGGTATGTTTTGTTTTCATTTTCATTTGTCTCCAGGTATTTTTTTTACTTCTCCTTTGTTTTCTTTGCTGATCCAATAGTTGTTCAGAAGCATGTTGTTTAATCTGCACATATTGCTGACCTTTCCAACTTTCTTCCTGTAGTTGATTTCTCACTTCATACCACTGTGTTTGGAAAAGATATTTGACTTGATTTCAATCTTCTTAAATTTCTTGATACTTCCTTTGTTTCCCAATATATGGTCTATCTTTGAGAATGTTCCACGTGTACTTGAGAAGGGTGTGTATTCTGTTGCTTTTGGATGGAATGTTCTCTATATATCAGTTAAACTCATCTGGTCTAATGTTTCACTTAAGGCCACTGTTTCCTTCTTCACTTTCTGTCTGGATGATCTATCAATTGATGTAAGTGAGGTATTAAGTTCCCCAACTATTATTGTTTTGCTGTCAATTTCTCCCTGCTGTCAATTTCTGTCAATTAACAAGGTCTGTTAATAATTGCTTTATATATTTTGTTCCTTCTATTTTAGATGCATATATATTAATAAATGTTATGCCTTTTTGATGGATTGTCCACTTTATCATTATACAATGTCCATCTGTGTCTCCTGTTATCTTTTCTGGCATGAAGTCCATTTCGTCTGCTATAAATATGGCTACCCTTGTTTTCTTTTGGTTGCCATTTGCTTGTCATATAATCTTTCACCTCTTTGCTTAGAGCCTATGTTTGCTATAGCTGAGTCTCCTGGAGGGAGCATATTGTTGGGTATTGTTTTTTTCATCCATGCAGCCCTTCTGTCTCCTTTTTTTTCCATTTTTTAAATTAAGATTATGATAGTTAACAAACGTGAAATTACAGTTGTACATCATTATTAGTCATGTTGTAGGTACACCACTTCACCCCTAGTGCCCTCCGCCCACCCCCCCTTTCCCCTAGTAACCATCGATCAGTTCTCTTTGTCTATATGTTAACTACCACCTATGAGTGGAGTCATACAGAGTTCGTCTTCCTCTGTCTGGCTTATTTCACTCAACATAATACCCTCAGGGTCTATCCATGTTGTTGTGAATGGGACGACTTTGTCCTTTTTTATGGCTGAGTAGTATTCCATTGTATGTATATACCATATCTTCTTTATCCAATCTTCAGTTGCTGGGCACTTAGGTTGGTTCCATGACTTGGCTATTGTGAATAATGCTGCGATGAACATAGGGGTGCATGGGACTTTTGGAATTGCTGATTTCAGGTTCTTAGGATAGATACCCAGTAGTGGGATGGCTGGGTCATAAGGTATTTCTATTTTTAACTTTTTGAGAAATCTCCATACTGTTTTCCATAGTGGCTGCACCAGTTTGCATTCCCCCTTCTGTCTCTTTTGACAGGTGAATTCAATTTATTTACATTTAGGGTGATTATTGATATATGAGGACATAATACTAGCATTTTATCTTTTGTTTTCTGGTTGCTCCATATTTTCATTGTTTCTTTTCCCTTGTGTTTTAGTCTGCCATTTCAGTTTGGTAATTTTCTGTGATGTTCTTCTCAGTTTCCTCTTCTTTTTTTTTTGTTTTTTGAGGAAGATCAGTCCTGAGCTAACTACTGCCCATCCTCTTTTTGCTGAGGAAGACTGGCCCTGAGCTAACATCCGTGCCCATCTTCCTCTACTTTATATGTGGGACACCTACCACAGCATGGCTTTTTGCCAAGCAGTGCCATGTGTGCATGCAGGATCTGAACCAGCAAACCCCAGGCTGCCAAGAAGTGGAATGTGCAAACTTAACTGCTGTGCCACCAGGCTGGACACTCAGTTACCTCTTTATTTTATGTTTTGTGTCTCCTCTGAATTTTTATTTTGTGATACCATCAGGTTTGTATAAAGGGTCTCATAGATAAGACTGTCCTTTTTCTGCTGATATCATCTTATCTTCATTTCCCCATGCAAGTACTGTCCTTTTCCTCTTCCCCATCTATGTTTCTGTTGTCACAAATGATCTCTTTTTGTGTTGTGAGTTTGTTACCAAATTGAAGTAGTTATAGTTATTTTTAATGCTTGCTTTCCCTTTAATCTTTGATAATTGTTTGCCAACCCATTCTGACATAGATTTGCAATTTTCAGATTCTATTTATCACCTTGTTCAGGTTCTTATAACTTTGTCTTTTTTTCAGTTATTTTATTGAGATCATAATGGTTTATAACATTGTGTAATTTGAGGAGTATGTTATTATTTATCAATTTGTGAATAGACTTCATTGTACTCACCACCAGTAGTCTAATTTTTGTTTGTCACCATACATATTAGCCCTTTCACCCATGCCAAGCCCCCTTCCCCTCTGGTAACCACTAATCTATTCTCTTTATCCATGTGTTTATCTTCCACTTGTGAGTGAAAACATGCAGTATTTGTCTTTGTCTGGCTTATTACACTTAATGTCATACCCTCAAGGTCCATCCATGCTGCTAAGTATGGGAGGATTTTTGTCTTTTATACGGCTGAGTAGTATTCTGTTGTATATATATACCACATCTTCTTTATCCATTCATCCATAGAAGAGCACTTGGGTTGCTTCCATGTCTTAACTACTGTAAATAATGCTGCAATGAATATAGGGGTGCCTAAATCTCTTTGGATTGTTGATTTGAAGCTCTTTGGATAAATACTCAGTAGAGGATAGCTGGATTGTATGATATTTCTATCTTTAATATTTTGAGAAGTCTCCATATTTTTTTCCATAGTCACTGCACCAATTTGCATTCCCATCAGCAGTGCATGAGGATTCCTTTTTCTCTAAATCCTCTCCAACATTTGTTATTTTTTTCTTGGTAATTATAGCCATTCTGACCAGTGTAAGGTGATATCTCATTATAGTTTTGATTTGCATTTCCCTAATAATTAGTGATGTTGAACATCGTTTCACATGCCTGTTGACCATCTGTATCTCTTCTTTGGAAAAATATCTGTTCATATCCTCTGCTCATTTTTAAATCCAATTGGTCGTTTTTTTCTGTTGTTGAGTTGTACGAGTTCTTTATATATTTTGGAAATTAACCCCTTGTCAGATATATGTTTTGCAAATATTTTCTCCCAGTTGGTGGGTTGTCTTTTCATTTTGTTTATGGTATCCTTTGCCTTGCAGAAATTTTTTAGTGTGATGCAGTCCCATTTGTTAATTTTTTCTTTTCTTTCCCTTGCCTGAGTAGATATGGTATTTGAAAGATGCTGCTAAGACAGATATCAAAGAGCATACTGCCTATATTTTCTTCTAGAATTTTTATGGTTTCAAGTCTTACATTCATGTCTTTAATCCATTTTGAGTTAATTTTTGTGTATGGTGTAAAATGATGGTCTACTTTCATTCTTTTGCATGAGGCTGTCCACTTTCCCAAACACCATTTATTGAAGAGACTTTCCTTTCTCCATTGTATGTCCTTGGATGCTTTGTCAAAGATTAACTGTCCATAGTTCCATTATTTTGTTTCTGGACTTTCAATTTTTTCCATTGATCTGTGTGTCTGTTTTTGTGCCAGTGCCATGTTGTTTTGATTACTATGGTTTTGTGGTAAATTTTTATATTTTCAAGTCACGGATAGTAATGCTTTCAGCTTCGTTCTTTTTTCTCAGGATTCCTACAGCTATTTGAGGTCCTTTGTTGTTCCACATAAATTTTAATATTCTTTGTTCTATTTCCATGAAGAATGTTTTTCATTGGGATTCTGATTGTAATTGTATTGACTGTGTAGATTGCTTTAGGTATTATGGACTTTTTAACTATATCTATTCTTCTAATTGATTAGCATGGAATATCTTTCCATTTCTTTATGTCATCTTCAATTTCTTTTAATAATGTCTTATAGTTTTCATTGTATAGGCCTTTCAGTTTTTTCATTGTTTATTCCTAGATATTTTATTCTTTTGTTGTGATTATAAAGGGGACTGTATTCTTGACTTCTCTTTTGCTAGTTCATTGTTAATATGTAGAAATGCACCTGATTTTTGTAAATTCATTTTGTACCCTGCAACTTTGTTGTAGTTGCTGATTATTTTGAATAGTTTTGTAATGGATTCTTTAGAGTTTTCTATACATAGAATCATGTCATCTGAAAACAGAAAGTTTCATTTCTTTTCAAATTTGGATTCCTTTTATTTCTTTTTCTTACCTAATTGCCCTGGCCCAAACTTCCAGTACTGTGTTAAATAGGAGTGGTGAGAGTGGGAACTTTTGTCTTATTCTTATTCTCAAAGGTATAGCGTTCAGTTTCTCAAAATTGAGTATGACGTTGGCTCTGAGTTTGTCATATATGGCCTTTATTATGTTGAGGTATTTTCCTTCTATACCCATTTATTGAGAGTTTTTATCAAAAATGGATGTAAGATCCTGTCATGATTTCTCTGCATCTATTGAGACGATCATGTGATTTTTATTCCTCATTTTGTTAATGTGATGTATCATATTGATTGATTTGTTGAACCATCCCTGCATCCTGGCACTTGATCATGGTGTATGATTCTTTCAATGTATTGCTGTATTCAGTTTCCAATAATTTGTTGAGGATTTTTGCATCTATATTCATCAGCGATATTGGCCTGTAATTTTCCTTCTTTGTATTGTCCCTCTCTGGTTTTGGTATCAGGGTAATGTTGGTATTATAGAATGAGTTAGGAAGTATTCTTTATTCTTCAGTTTTGTGGAATAGTTTGAGAAGGATAGGTATTAAGTCTTCTTTGAATGTTTGGTAGAATTCTCCAGAGAGGCCATCTGGTCCTGGACTTTTATTTTTGGGGAGGTTTTTGATTACTGTTTAAATCTCTTTACTTGTGATTAGTCTATTCAAAACGATTCAGTTTTAGGAGGTTGTAAGAGTCTAAGAATTTATCCATTTCTTCTAGGTTATCCAATTTGTGGGCATGTAGTTTTTAATAGTATTCTCTTATCCTTTGTATTTCTACAATATCCATTATAATTTCTCCTCTTTCATTTCTGGTTTTATTTATTTGAGCCTTCTCTCTTTTTTGCTTGGTGAGTCTGGCTAAGTGTTGTCAATTTCTTTTGTCTTCTCAAACAAGCTCCTAGTTTCATTGATCCTTTCTACTGTTCTTTAGTCTCTATTTCATTTCTTTCTGCTCTCATTTTTATTTTTTCCCTCCTGCTGACTTTGTGCTTCTTTTGTTCTTCTCTTTCTAGTTTTGTTAGGTGCCATTTAAGGTTACTTATTTCAGATTTTTCTTGTTTGTTGAGATGGGCCTGTATTGTTATGAATTTCCCTGTTCCAACTTCAATGACTGCATCCCATAAGAGTTGGTATGTTGTATTTTCATTTTCACTTTTCTCCAAGTATTTTTTAATTTCTTCTTTGATTTCTTCATTGATTCCATGGTTGTTCAGGAACATGTTGCTTAGTCGCCACATAGTTTTGACTTTCCAATTTTTTTTCTTGTAGTTGATTTCTAGTTTCATAGCATTGTAGTCAGACAAGATGGTTGAGATGATTTCAATCTTAAATTTATTGAGACTTGTTTTCTGGACTAATATGTGATCTATCCTGGATAGTGCTCCATGAGAATTTGGAAAGAATGTGTATTCTGCAGTTTTTGGGTGGAATATTCTGTATATATCTACTAAGTCCAATTGATCTAATGTGTCATTTAAGGCCAATGTTTCCTTATTGATCTTCTGTTTGGATGATCTATCCATTGGTGTTAGTGGGGTGTTAAAGTCCCCTACCATTATTATTTTGCTATTTCTCCTTTTATGTCTGTTAATAATTGCTTTGTATATTTAGATGCTCTTATGTTGGACACAGATACTTACAAGTGTTATATCCTCTTGTGGGATTGTTCCCTTTATCATCGTCTAATGTCCTTCTTTGTCTCTTGTTAATTTTTGTTTTAAAGTCAGTTTTGTCTGATATAAGTATAGCTACCTCAGCTTTTTTTTCCTTGCCATTTGCATGGAGTATCTTTTTCCACTCCTTCACTTTCAGTTTGTGAGTGTCTTTAGGTCTGAAGTGTGTCTCTTGTATGCAGCATGTATATGGGTCTTGTATTTTTATCCAATCAGCCACCCTATGCTTTTTTATTGGAGCATTTAGTCCATTGACATTTAAAATAGCTATTCATAAGAATGTACTTATTGCCATTTTCTTTTTTGGGGGATGTTTTAGTACTTCTTCTTTGTTCCTTTGTTATGTTCTTGCTCTCTTTTCTTGTGGTTTTATGGCTTTCTTTAGCATTATGCTTGGGTTCCTTTCTCAATTTTTTGTGTACTTATTATAGGTTTCTGGTTTGTGATTACCATTAGATTCATATATAATAACCTATGTATATAGCAGTCTATATTAAGTTATGATCTCTTTAGTTTTTCCTCTTGCTAAAAGCTCTACTCTTTTACTCCCCTCCTCCAAAATTTTATGTGTCTTATGTCATCTCTAACCTCTTCTTTTGTGCATGTGTATCTGTTACCCTCTTACCATGGAAATAGATAATAGTACTTTTGTCTTTTGACCTTCATATTTGTTTCATAGGTAGTTGATCTGCTACCTTTATTGTATATTTGCCTTTACCAGTGATTTTATTGCCTTTTTTGGGGATAATTTTCTTATTCCTATTGGTAGCCTTCTCTTTTCCACTTAAATAAGTCCTTTTAGCGTGTCTTGTAAGGTTGGTTTCTTGGTGATAAACTCCTTTAGTTTTTGCTTATCTTGGAAACTGTCTCTACTTACATTCTGAATGATAACCTGCTGAATAGAGTATTTTTGGCTATAGTGTTTTTCCTTTTAGCACTTTAAATATATCATACCACTCCCTTCTAGCTTATAAGGTTTCTGCTGAGAAGTCAGCTGATAGCCTAGTGAGATTTCGTTTGTATTTAATTTGTTCCCTTTCTCTTGTGGCTTTTAGGATTCTCTCTTTATCTTTGATTCTTGACATTTTAATTATAATGTTTCTTAGTGTGGACCTCTTTGGGTTTATCTTGTTTGGTGCTCTCTGTTCTTCCTGTACCTGGATATCTGTGCTTTTCATTACTCTAGTTTTTAGCTATGATTTCTTCAAATAAATCCCCTGCCCCTTTGTCTCTCTCTCTTCTCCTTCTGGGACACCTGTAACACATATGTTGGTGCACTTGCTGTTGTGCCAGAGGTCCCTTAGACCATCCTCGTTCTTTTAAATTCCTTTTTCTTTTATCTGTTGAGCTTGGTTGATTTCCTCTGGTTTTTCATCCAGCTCACTGATCTGTTCTTCTGTATCAAGAACTCTGATATTGAGTCCCTCTAGTGAATTTTTCATTTCCAATATTGTATTCTTCATTTCTGATTGGTGCATTTTTATATTTACCAATTCATTTTTGATGTTCTCACTGAGTTCATCCATTCTTCAAAGATCAGTGAGCATCCCTACGACTTTTTGTAAGAACTCTTGGTCAGGTAGATTATTTGTTTCATTTAGTTCTTTTTATGGGGTTTTGTCCTGTTGCCTTACTTGGAATGTGTTCTTTTATCTCCTCATTTTGCCTCTTTCTCCGTGCTTATATCTATGTATTAAGTAGGTCAGCTATGTCTCCCAATCTTGGAGTGGTGGCCTTATGTAAGAGATGCCTTATAACATGCTACAGTGTCATCACTCTCATCACCAGTTCCAAATGTTCCCAGAGTGTCCCCTGTGTGGGCTCCATCTGTCCTTCTCTTATGGCAGGGTTGCTATTTCTGTAGGTGCCTGGGAAAGTTAGGTGGTCACCCTCGTCTGCTTGTTGTAATGCTCAGCTGTGTGTGGCTGCTATGGTCCTTTCAGTCACTTTATTGGGCATGGGGTGCCCCAGCACAGTTGGCTGCAAGCCCTTATAGCACATTCCTGTAGCAGTTTTTCTGTTGAGTAGGCCCCCAGAATGTCTGGTTGCTACCCTTGGGGGCTTACAATTGCTGCAGATCTCTGCCTTCAGGCTGTTGTCAGCTCTCTCAGGGTTGTAGCTGAGTGGTGCCAATGCTAGACATGGGAGCACACAGTTGTTTCAGGCTTTGCAAGGTGGGCCTTATCCCTTATGTGATTGATAAGCACAAGTCTGCTGCAGCTGACAGGCCCCATTGCCTGCAGGGCCACACACCATATCAACACACTTCTGCCCCATGTGCACACGCCAACCCAGTGAAGTGGACTCAGTCACCCCACTGCAGAGGCCCCACACACTCCAAACAGAGGACATTCAAACATAGCACAAAAGACGTCTGAAAAAACCACATAGCCATATTATTGAAGGTGGAGAGGCTGGAGCAGCCCTCAGAGTAGGTTGAATGGGATAAGAGAAAACTTCACTCCATCTCCAAAAGATCTGGGACTGTGGGCAGCCTCTGAAAAGGAAGGAATGGGGGAGGAGACGTTCATTTGTGGGAACATCAAAGATCCCTTGCAGCCTAGGGGAAAAGCCCCTAATGAGGTGAAAGCTAAAGCAGGGTGACCTCATAAAGCCAACACCTCAGGAAAGCAGATAATGAGGACAGAGCAAGAAAACCCCAAGAGCATGCAGAAGAAAGCATCCCTCCCCACCACCTGCTCAGCATCAGCTCCCGTGCCTGGGATCTCAGCAGAAACAGAGGGCTCAGAATACATTACTCTTGACCCCCACCCAGTGGAGATAGGCAGTAACTGCAACCAAGAAATACTATGATGTGCAAAAAATGAACCACACTCTCTAACAATATAAAAAATTATATTAAATCTCCAGACCAGAGAGAAAACGACAAGTACCCAGAAATCAGCCTTGTGGACACAGAAATATGTAATCTAAAAGACAGAGAATTCAAAATAGCTATCATCAAAAAACTCAATGAGTTAGAGAATGTAGAGGAACAATGAGTTCAGGAGCTACTTCATGAAAGAGATTGAAACTATAAAGAAGAATCAATTAGAAATATTAGAGATGAAAGACACAATGGAAGAGATGAAACAAAATATAGATTCCCTGAACACTTGAGTGGACATCATAGAGGAGCGAATCAGCATAATCAAGGAAAGTCTCTGAGAAATATCCAACTCAATTAGGAAATGCAACATAAGAATTATAGATATTCAAGAGGGAGAAGAGAAGGAGAATGGAGAAGCAAGCTTGTTCAAAGAAATAATAGCAGAGAATTTCCCAAACCTAGGGAAGGAGATGGAAATCCATGTGGAAAAGGCTATCAGAACTCCTAAATATGTCAATGTAAAAAGACCTACTGAAAGAAATATAGTTGTGAAACTGGCAAAAGAGAATGAGAAAGAAAAATACTAAGGGCAGCAAGGCAGAAGAAAATAACCTACAAAGGAACCACTATCAGGCTTTCAGTGGATTTCTCTGCAGAAATCTTACAGGCTAGGAGAGACTGGAATGACATATTCAAATCTTTGAAGGATAAAAACTTTCAGGCAAGAATACTCTATCCAGGGAAAGTATCTTTCAGATATGATGGAGAAATAAAAACTTTCCCAGATAACCAAAACCTAAGGAAGTTTGTAGCCACAAGACCCCCCCCCCCCAAGAAATCCTCAAGAAGGCCCTCATACCTAAAAAAAAAGGAGAAAAAGGGTTACAAAGCATGGAGTAATCAGATACATAACTAGACAAAATCAGAAACTTGTAGCTATACATCAGAACAGGTTAGTAAATACTCAAGAATAGCATTAAAGGTGACATCAGCAAAATGGCAGAGTGAGCAGTTTTCTTTGTCTCTCCCCCCTTCGAATCTACAACTAATTGGACATTCATCGGTCAACAAAGGCTATCCACACAGCATCTCAGAATACCTGAGAACCTGTGCTGCTATACATTGGGAGGCAGATGGACTTCCCCCCAGAAGGAGGTGGAGATAGGTGAAAATTCTCTGACCCCCGACCCCTGGACAGCCTAGTACCTGCAAACGACTTTCTTCCAGTGGACATGCTCACAACATCGCCACGCACAAAGGGTGGGTGAGTGTGGGTATCAGCAGAGCAACGGTGGAAACAGGTGACTACAGCCCTACCTAAAACCCCCACAATTGCCCCTAAGCCCAGAGGGAAAATCCACAGTCTTGCACCAGTGGCAGGGAAAGCCTCTACTCGGCATTAGTGGAGAGGCTCCGCCCAGCATTCAGAACACTGGGAGGCTCTGGGAGAGGAGGACCCTGGGCAGGGCAGCAGCTTGCCAGCTGCCTCTGACTCATAGACTCCAGCTGTGTCCCAGAGGGGGCAAGGGACACCCAGTGTGACCGTGTGCAAGGCAGGAGCACATTGGAGCCCCAGCCACCCTGCTCCATGGTCCAAGGGGGCAAGTCCACAGTCCTGCACCAGTGGCAGGGAAAGCCTCTACTTGGCATCAGTGGAGAGGCCCCACCCAGCATTCAGAATTCTGGGAGGCTCTGGGAGAGGAGGATCCCGCCAGCTGCCTCTGACTCACTGACTCCAGCTGTGTCCCAGAGGGGGAAAGGGATGCCCAGTGTGACCATGTGTGAGGGCAGGGGTGTATTGGAGCCCAAGCCGCCCTGCTCTGTGGTCCAGGGGGAAAATCCATGGTCCCACAGCAGCCACAGTGAAAGCCTCGGGGTAGCATTAGTGGAGAGGCCCTGCCTGGCAATCACAAGGCTGGAAGACCCTGTGGCAGAAGTAGCAAAGCTGGGTGAGCTAACCACAGACTGCAGTAGATACCCACAGCTCTGCTGTGGCCCATAGTGGACAAGTGAGATCTTGCAGGCCCTGACGGTGACAGAACCTGCTCCCAGCCACTGTGAAAGCACATAACATTGCTGCAGACCCTAAGGAGGGAGTGCGTCTAGGTGGTCTGTGACAGTAGGCACCAGCAACATGAGGCCCCCTTGTGATTGTCCCCACAGCTGATGGGGGACCCCACACGACCACTGTGACTACAAGGAGGGGCCCATGTCCATGCAGCAATAGCTGACGGGGATCCTGTTCAGTGCAGATTAATAAACAGCCCCCCCCCACTCCAGTAGAAGAAAGTGGAAACAGTAACTAAACACTATCTCCATGTGGAGGCACAAATTCACAACATCAAGGAGTATGAAAAAATATGTAAAATCTCCAGAACAGAAGGAAAATTACAAGTACCCAGAAAATAATCCCAAAGACAACGAAATCTATAACCTAAACAACAATGAATTCAAAACAACCATCATTAAAAAACTCAACAAGTTAAAAGAGAATACAGATAGACAACTCAACGAGTTCAGGAGCTATGTCACAAAACAGCTTGATACCATAAAGAAGAACCAATCAGAAATATTGGAGATGAAGAACATAGTGGACGAGATTAAGAAAAATCTGGACTCTCTGAACAGTAGGGTCAATAATATGGAGGACAGAATTGGCAATTTGGAGGATAGGAATATATAAATGCTACAGATAGAGGAGGAGAGAGAACTAAGACTAAAAAGAAATGAAGAAACTCTCCTAGAATTATCCGACTCAATTAGGAAATGCAACATAAGGATTATAGGTATCCCAGAGAGAGAAGAGGAGAAGGGGGCAGAAAGCCTGTTCAAAGAAATAATGGCTGAGAACTTTCCAAACTTGGGGAGAGAGATGGAACTGCATGTGACAGAAGTGAATAGATCTCCAAACTTTATCAATGTTAGAAGACCAACCCCAAGGTATATAGTTAAGTGAAGCTTGGAAAAGTCAATGACAAAGAGAAAATACTAAGGGCAGCAAGGCAGGAAAAAAAAAAAACCTGCAAAGGAACCCCCATAAGGCTGTCAGCAGATTTCTCAGCAGATACCTTACAGGCTAGAAGAGAGTGGAATGATATATTCAAAACTCTGAAGGACAAAAACTTACAGCCAAGAATACTCTATCCAGCAAAAAATCCTTCAAATATGATTGAGAAATAAAAACCTTCCCAGATAAACAAAAGTTAAGGGAGTTCATTGCCACAAGACCTCCTCTACAAGAAATGCTCAGGAAGACCCTCATACCTGAAAAATCAAAAAAAGGAAAGGGGCTACAAAACCCAGAGCACAGGAGGTAAGTAGAAAGACAAAATCAGAAAGTTGCAGCTCTCCATCAGAACAGGTTAGCAAAAGTTAAGCATAACATTAAAGATAAAAGGAACGGTCAAAATTGGCCCATTCACAACAAGTGGATGGACCTCGAGGGTATTATGTTAAGCGAAATAAGCCAGTCAGAGAAAGACGAACTCTATATGACTCCACTCATAGGTGGAAATTAGTATACTGATAAGGAGATCTGATCGGTGGTTACCAGGGAAAAGGGGGGGTGGGGGGAGGGCACAGAGGGGGAAGTGGTGTACCCACAACATGACTAACAAAAATGTACAACTGAAATCTCACAAGGTTGTAATCTATCATAACATTAATAATAAAAAAAAGATAAAAGGAACGGAAACACCAAGAATAAATATAATCTTGTCATTTTAACCATAAACTCACAACACAAGAAGGAAGAAAAAAAATCTGACAATAACAACTAGAAGGGGAAGAGGAAAAGTATGGAACATCTTAATCTAAGGAAATAAGAGGCTATCAGAAAATGGACTATCTCATCTATGAGATGTTTTATACAAACCACTTGGTAACCACTAAACAAATAACAAGAATAAAGACACAAATTACAAATAAGAAGAAAACCAATGTAGAAATCTACCTACCTGAATTAGTAGTCCAAAAATCATGGGACGAGAAACAAAGGAAATGCAAAAGAAGCAGAAAAACAGTGATAAAATGGCAGCGTTAGGCCCCCACATTTCAATAATCACTCTAAATGTGAATGGACTGAACTCTCCAATCAAAAGACACAGAGTGGCAGGATGGATTAAAGAACAACACCCAACCATATGCTGCCTCCAGGAAACACACCTCAGCCCCGAAGAAAAACACAGACTCAGAGTGAAGGGATGGAAGACAATACACCAAGCTAATAATGAACATAAGAAAGCAGGTGTCGCCATACTTATATCAGACAGAGTAGACTTCAAAGCAAAACAGATAAAGAAAGACAAAGGGGGCAGTTTATAATGATAAAAGGGACACTTAACCAAGATGACATAACACTTATAAATATATATGCACCCGACACAGGAGCAGCAAAATTTGTAAAGCAACTATTAACAAAACTAAAAGGAGACATCAACAACAATACAATAATAGTAGGGGACCTCAACACCCCATTAACACCAGTGGATAGATCATCCAGACAGAAAGTCAACAAGGAAATTATAGAACTAAATGAAAAACTAGACCAGATGGACCTAATAGATATATATAGAACACTCCATCCAAAAACACCAGGTTACACATTCTTCTCAAGTGCCCATGGAACATTCTCAAGGATAGACCATATCTTGGGAAACAAAGCAAGCCTCAACAAATTCAAGAGGGTTGAAATAATATCAAGCATCTTTTCTGATCATAATGCTATGAAACTAGAAATCAACTACAAGAATAAAGCTGAGAAAGGGGAAAAAATGTGGAGACCAAACAACTACTGAACAAACAATGGTTATTGAAGAAATTAAAGAAGAAATCAAATATTATCTGGAGACAAATGAAAATGAAAACACACCATACCAACTCATTTGGGATGCAGCAAAAGCTGTCCTAAGAGGGAAATACATTGCAATACAAACTCACCTCAATAAACAACAAAAATCTCAGATAAGCAATCTCAAATGACACCTAACAGAATTAGAAAAAGAAGAACAAACAAAGCCCAAAGTCAGTAGAAGGAGAGAAATAATAAAAATTCGAGCAGAAATAAACGATATTGAAACAAAAAAGACAGTAGAAAGGATCAATGAAACGAAGAGTTGGTTCTTTGACAAAATAAACAAAATTGACAAACCCTTAGCAAGACTCACCAAGAAAAAAAGAGAGAAGACTCAAATAAATAAAATTAGAAATGAGAGAGGAGAAATCACAATGGATACCACAGAAATACAAAGGATAATAAGAGAATACTATGAAAAACTATATGCCAACAAATTTGACAATCTAGAAAAAAATGGATAAATTCTTCGACTCTTACAACCTCCCAAAACTGAAGCAGGAAGAAATAGAGAATCTGAATAGACCAATCACAAGTAAAGAAATCAAAAGCGCAATCCAAAACCTCCCCCTCACCCCAAAAAAAAAGTCCAGGACCAGACGGCTTCTCTGGAGAATTCTACCAAACATTCAAAGACGATTTAATACCTATCCTTCTCAAACTATTCCAGAAAATTGAGGAAGATGGAGTACTCCATAACACACTCTATGAAGCCAGCATCACCCTGATCCCAAAACCTGACAGGGACAACACAAAGAAGGAAAACTACAGGCCAATATCACTGATGAACATAGATGCAAAAATCCTCCACAAAATTTTGGCAAACTGAATACAGCAATACATCAAAAAGATTATACACCACGATCAAGTGGGATTTATACCAGGGATACAGGGATGGTTCAACATCCACAAGTCAATCAACATGATACACTAAAAAAATGAGAAACCAAAACCACATGATCATCTCAATAGATGCAGAGAAAACATTTGACAAGATCCAACATCCATTTATGATAAAAACCCTCAATAAAATGGATATAGAAGGAAAGTACCTCAACATAATAAAGGCCATATATGACAAACCCACAGCCAATATCATACTCAACGGACAAAAACTGAAAGCCATCCCTCTGAGAACAGGAACAAGACAAGGGTGCCCACTTTCACCACTCTTATTCAACATACTACTGGAGGTGTTGGCCAGAGCAATTCAGCAGGAAAAAGAAATAAAAGGAATCCAAATAGGCAATGAAGAAGTAAAACTCTTGCTGTTTGCAGACGACATGATCTTATACATAGAAAACCCCAAAGAATCCATAGGAAAACTATTAGAAATAATAAACACCTACAGCAAAGTTTCAGGGTATAAAATCAACATACGTAAATCAGTAGCACTTCTATATTCTAACAATGAACTAACAGAAAAAGAACTCAAGAACTCAATCCCATTCATAATCACAACAAAAAGAATAAAATACCTTGGGATAAATTTAACCAAGGAAGTGAAAGATCTATACAACGAAAACTACAAGACTTTCCTGAAAGAAATTGATGACAACATAAAGAGATGGAAAGACATTCCATGCACATGGATTGGAAGAATAAACATAGTTAAAATGTCCATACTACCTAAATCAATCTACAGATTCAACGCTATCCCAATCGGAATCCCAATGACATTCTTTACAGAAATTGAACAAAGAATCCTAAAATTCACATGGGGCAACAAAAGACCCAGAATTGCTAAAGCAATCCTGAGAAAGAAGAACAAAGCTGGAGGCATCACAATCCCTAACTTCAAAACATACTACAAAGCTACAGTAATCAAAACAGCATGGTACTGTTACAAAAACAGGTGCACAGATCAATGGAATAGAATTGAAAGCCCAGAAATAAAACCACAAATCTATGGACAGCTAATCTCCGACAGAGGAGCTGAGGGCCTACAATGGATATAAGAAAGTCTCTTCAACAAATGGTGCTGGGAAAAGTGGACAGCCAGATGTAAAAGAATGAAAATTGACCATTCTTTTTCACCACTCACAAAAATAAACTGAAAATGGATGAAAGACCTAAAGATTAGACCTGAAACAATAAGTGTTCTAGAAGAGAATATAGGCAGTACACTCTTTGACATCAGTTTCAAAAGAATTTTTTTGGACACCGTAACTCCTCAGACGAGGGAAACAATAGAAAGAATAAACAAATGGGACTTCATCAGACTAAAGAGCTTCTTCAAGGCAAGGGAGAACAGGATTGAAACCAAAAAAAGCCCACTAATTGGGAAACAATATTTACAAGTTATTTATTCGACAAAGGGTTAATCTCCATAATATATAAAGAACTCACACAGCTCAACAACAAAAAATCAAACAACCTGATCAAAAAATGGGCAGGGGACATGAACAGACATTTATCCAAAGAAGATATATGGATGGCCAATAGGCACATGAAAAGATGCTCACCATTACCAATAATCAGGGAAATGCAAATCGAAACTACACTAAGATATCACCTTACACCAGTTAGAATGGCAAAAATATCCAAAACAAAAAGTAACGAATGTTGGAGAGGTTGTGGAGAAAAAGGAGCCCTCATACACTGCTGGTGGGAATGCAAACTGGTGCAGCCACTATGGAAAACAGTATGGAGATTTCTCAAAAAGTTAAAAATAGAAATACCTTATGACCCAGCCATCCCACTACTGGGTATCTATCCAAAGAACTTGAAATCAGCAATTCCAAAAGTCCCTATGTGCCTTGCAGCATTATTTACAATAGCCAAGAAGTGGATGCAACCTAAATGCCCATCAACTGATGATTGGATAAAGAAGATATGGTATATATACACAATGGAATACTACTCAGTCATAAAAAAAGACAAAATCATCCCATTCACGACAACATGGATGGACCTTGAAGGTATTATGTTAAGTGAAATAAGCCAGACAGAGAAAGATCAACTCTGTATGACTCCATTCATAGGTGGAAGTTAAACATAGAGACAAAGAGAACAGATTAGTGGTTACCAGGGGACTGGGGGGTGGGGGGTGGGCACAAAGGGTGAAGTGTTGCACCTACAACATGACTAACAATAATGTACAACTGAAATTTCACAAGGTTGTAAACTATCATAATCTTAGTAAAAAGTTAAAAAAAGAAAGACATAGAGTGGATGAACAACTTAAAAAAAGAGATCCAAATATATGCTATCTACAAGAAATCCATTTCAGATTTAAGGACACACATAGGTTGAAAATGAAGTAAAGAAAAAAAACATCCCATGCAAATGGTAACCAAAAGAGAGCAGAGGTGGATATACTTATACAGATAAAATAGAGTTTATGTCAAAATATATCCAAAATTGTGACAAGAGACAGAGAAGAACATTATTTAAGAATAAAGGGGTCAATCCACCAGGAATATATAACAATTATAAATATATATGCACCCAACATCAGAGCATCTAAATGTATTTTAAAAAACTGATTGAACTGAAATGAAGCATAAACAGCAGTACAATGAGAGTAGATTTCAATAGCCCACTTTCAAAAATAATTAAAACATCCAGAGAGATGATCAAAAACAAAGAGAGGAACTGAACAACACTACAGACCAAATGAGCCTAATAGACATATACAAAAAATTCCACTTGACAGCAGCAGAATACACATTTTTCTCAAGAACACAAAGAATTTTCTTCAGGATAGATAGAATCTTAGGACACAAAAAAATCTTAACAAATTTAGAAGATTGAAGACCTGCCAAGTATCTTTTCTGACCAAAATAAAATAAAAGAAATCAATAGCAGAATGAAAGCTCAAAATTTCACAAACATGTGGAAATTAAACAGCACACTCTTGAATATCTATTGGATCAAAGGAGATATCAAAATAGATAAGGGAATACCTTAAGACAAAAAAACCCCACCCAAAACACAATATACCCAAACTTATGCAATGCAGCAAAAACAGTACTGAGAGATGTTTATTGCAACAAATACCTATATTAAAAAAGATCTCAAACAAGCAATCTAGCATTACACCTTAAGAAACTAGAAAAAGAACAAACTAATCCCAAAGTTACCACAACAAAGAAAATAACAAAGATGGGGGCAGAAACAAACTAGAAAATAAAAAATAGTTTATAAATAAAAAAAACTTGATGTTGGTTTTTTTTAAAAGGTAAACAAAATAGACCAAGCCTTAGCTAGATTAACTAAGAAAAAAAGAAGATAAGAAATGAAATCAGAAATGAAAGATGAGATATAAAAACTAATGCCACAAAAATAAAAAGGATCATGAGTGAGCACTGCTGGAAGTTACACACCAACAAATTGGATAAGCTAGAAGAAAAAGAAAATCCCTAGAACATACAACTACTCAGACTAAATCCTGAGACAGAAATTCTTAACAGACCTATGACTAGTATGGAGATTGACTACCAACCAGAAACCACCCCACAAAAAAAAGCCCAGGACCAGAAGAATTCACTGGTGAACTCTAACAAATATTTAAAGAATTAATACCCATCCTTCTCAAAAGGGAACACTTATAAACACATTTAATGAGGCCAGCATTACCTTAATATCAAAGCCAGAAAAAGACACTAAAAGAAAAAAAAATTACTGGGTCATATTCCTAATGAATATACTTGCAGAGATCTTCAAAAAATAAAAGCAAATGGAATGCAAAAGTATGTTAAAAAGATTGTAGGGGAGGAAGATCTTTTCTCTACTCACTCTGGGTCCTTCTGGCTGGACAATGAATTAAATTCACATGAGACAGAATAACAGGAGAAAATTAAACAAAGCTTTATAACATGTATACATGGGAGAGGCTCAGGCAAACTGAGCAACTCACCAAAATGGTGGAAGTTCTCCCCTTAAATACCACCCCCAGCTAAAGACAAAGGAGGATGTTGGGGGTAGGGGGAGTCAGTTCTGGGAGATTACCAGAAAAGCACAGTAAACAAGAGTAAGATTATTATGAAGATTTAGGTCCTTGCCTTCTGCATTGATTAAGAGTTTCTAGAGATAAGGCCCCCCCCCCCCCCCCGCTCCTGGTACAGAGAGAGAGACACCTTTACAGATGGAGATTTCCTTTACAAGTGTAAGTGTATCTTAACAAAGGGTAACTTCTGTTTCTCAGAGTTTCTCTCATGTCTTCAGGTTGTTTTAAAAGTAACCAGCCCAAAATAATCCTCATGCCAAAGAGCCATATCTTGGGTTGGCCAATTCCAGTCCCCTACAAGATCATACACCATGAAAAAGTGGAATTTATTCCTGAGAGGCAAGGATGGTTCAACATACGCTAATCAATTAATGTGACATACCACATTAACAAAATAAAAAATAAAAGTCACACAATTATCTCAATAGATGCAGAAAAAGCATTTTCCAAAATTCAGTATTCTTTCATGGTAAAACTCAACAAACTAGTAATAGGGGGAAAGTACTTCAACACAATGAAAGTTATATATTAAACTCTCATTGCTAGTATCATACTCAAGGGTGAAAAACTGAAAGCTTTTCCCCTAAGATAAGGAACAAGGCACAGAACACCAGTCTGAGGTGACATCAGCAAGATGGAGGCCTAGGAGGTCCCAATGCTGATCTGCCTCACAAAACCCACAGAAACAATAAATAAACAACTACAAACTGATGAAAATAGCTCTTAGAAACCTCTGAACTACAACAAAGGAGTAACAGAAACCCTGCAGAGCTCAAAAACTGAGAATAGCCATATAGAAAAGCATAGGAAACATTTTACCTGTGTCACCCCATACCCACATCCAGAGCAGCTTGGCACCAAGATGGATTTACCTCACTGGGGAAAGGAGAGCAGGAGAACTCCAGCAAGCCTTACCACCATGGCTATTTGCAGCCTGTGCTATTCAGGACTCACACAGTCTTCACCAATGCTGAACGCAGCTGACTGAGCGGCCCCCTGGAGTTCTTGCTGTGGTAACACCTGCCCCTGGGGCATCGGTTGCTTTTGTGCCTCACTCTCTAGGATTGGGAT
The DNA here is from genome assembly GCF_021613505.1 of Equus quagga. NCBI lineage: Eukaryota > Metazoa > Chordata > Mammalia > Perissodactyla > Equidae > Equus > Equus quagga. Next base: position 23,484,856 of record NC_060273.1, on the reverse strand, counting down.
GCCACTTTGCCTTGCCATCTATGAGACCTGAGCTGCCACTGCTCTGTGCCCCATCCTGGGTCCCAAGTCATGGCTTTGACCCACCATAACCAGGGTGGTGTTGTTGCTGTTCTTCACCCTGCCCTCTGGGCTCCAAGCCAGGCTTTGACCTCCCATAGCAGCTTGCTGCTGCTCTGTGCCACACCCCTAGGTGCCAAGTCATGGCTTTGACCTGCCAGTATCAGGGCCAAGCCACTGCTTCTCTTTGTCCCACACCAAGGTTCTAAGTCCAGGCCTTGCCCCTCCATAACCAGGGCCACACTGCTACTGCTTTGAGCCCTGCCCCCAGGTTGCAAGAGGGGGCTTTGACCCACCATTACTGGAACTGTCCTGCCATTGCTCTGTGTCCAGGCCCCTGGTCCCAAAGCATGGTTTTAATAGGCCATCACTGAGACCATGCTGCTGCTGTTCTGTGGCTGCCCCTGATATCTAAATTGTGGCTTTTACCTGCCATCCCTGGGCTGTGCTGCAGGAGCTCTGTACCTGCCTCCTGGAGTTGTAAGTCACAGTTTGATGTGAAATTACTGGTGCTGCACTGCAGCAGCTCTGCACTCAACTTCTGGGTCCCAAGTTGGGACTTCAATCTGCCATAGCCTGGCCATGCTGCAGCTGCTCTGCACTCCATCTCAGGTCCTAAGTCACAACTTTGATCCATTGTTACTGGGGCCGTGCTGCTGCAGCTTTGTGTCTTGTCCCCAGGATCCTGACCTGCTGCTATTCTACAGCTTCCCCATGTATCCTAAGTTATGTCTTCAACCATCATCACTGGGATGGACTGCTGTAGCACTGTGTCCCACCCCAGGGACTCTAAGCCATGGTTCTGACCCACCATCAGTGGAGAAGAGCTACTGCTGTTCTGGGACTACCCCCTGGGGCCAGAGTCAAGAATTTGACCCATCACTCCCAGGTCAGGCTGCTACTCCACCCTGGGCCCAGGCTAACACTTCATCCTGACATCTCAAGGCCTATGTTACCACTTCATCCCTCTTTCTGAGGTCTAAGAAACTGTGATGAGCCACCAAGATGCAGACTCCAGCTCCATGAGATATCGGAACACTGCTGCACTTCAGACACTGGTGCCACCACTGCAGCAGGTACACATGTGCCCCAGGACCTAAACACTGTGGTAGTTCCATGTGTGCCCGATCCCAGCACCCCAGCTCCACTGTCAATCTGAGTGCTATCACCCCATATCTGTTGTGAAGAATGATCCCCTTGGTTAGCACTTTCTCCCATGGGCAAAAAAGGGAAAAGAGGAATACCCCAGCAGCTAGTGACTCCTAGGACCCCAATAGTTCTATCCACCACTGCCATCCACAGGACCTCTGCAGTACTGGCCACAAAAGACCACCATAGGCTTTGCTAATGTTGACCTCAATTGATGGGCCACATGGAAGATAAATGGTTGTGCCCTTCCAGACCAGAGATGCTACACTTCACCCAACCAGCACAATTTCAGCCACCTTTAGGTGAAAGTATTTCCCCACCAACGTCAATCCAAAAAGGCTGAAAGAGGTGAAAACTCCTTCATATGCACAGGCACCAATGCAAACCATTAGAAACAATTCAAAGCCATGACACTACCAAAGGAACACAATAATTTTCCAGTAATTACCCCCAAAATAGAGATCTGTGAGTGACCTGAAAAGTAATTCAAAATAATTGTCCTAAGAAAGCAAAGTGAGATTTGAGAGAATACAAATATGCAACTCAATGACTCAAGAAAACAATGTATAACAAAATGAGAAGTTCAACAAAGAGATAAAACTTATATAAAAAGAACCAAAAAGAAATTCTGGAGCAAAAGAATACAATGAATGAAGTAAAAATGCAATAGAGAGCTTCAACATTGTTTTTTCACTCAAGCAGGAGAAAGAATCTACAAACTTCAAGGCATATCTCTTGATATTATCCAGTCAGAGGAGGAAAAAAAACGAATGGAAAAGTGTGAGGAAACCTATATGAATTATAGGACACCATAAGATAAGACAATATTTGCATTTTGAGGGTCCCAGAATGAGAAGTAAGAGAAAAGGAGACAGATAATGTACTTTAAGAAATAAAGGCTGAATACTTCCCACATCTGGAGAGAGATATGGCCATCTAAGTACACAAAACTCAAATATTTCCAAGTAAGAGAAAAGGAGACAGATAATGTACTTTAAGAAATAAAGGCTGAATACTTCCCACATCTGGAGAGAGATATGGCCATCTAAGTACACAAAACTCAAATATTTCCAAGTGTATTCAACCCAAAGAGATATTTACCAACATATATTATAATCAAACTTTCAAAAATTAAAGACAAAGAATTTTGAAAGCAGCAAGAGAAAAAAATGCTCATCACATTCAAGAGAACCCTGTAAGACTATCAGCAGAAAACTTTCAGGCCAGGAAAGAGTGGGATGACACATCAAAGTGCTCAAAGAAAATACTGCCAAACAAAAATACTTTACTCAGCAAAGTTGTCCTTTAGAAGTGAAGGAAAAATGAAGACTTTCCCAGACAAACAAAACCTAAGGGCATTTATCACCACTAGACCTGCCTTTCAAGAAATGCTGATGAGAATTCTTCAACTTGAAATAAAAGGATGCTAATTAGCAACTACTAGTAACTATTATTTACTAATAACTATTAGTAACATTAATAATAGATATGAAAGTATAAAATTCACTGGTAAAGGTAAATAGTCATGTCCCAAATGCTCTAACATTGCAGTAGTGGTGTATAAATAACTTTGAACTCTAGCATGAAGGTTAATGACTAAAGTGTTAAAAATAATAATGGCGATGACATTTCATTAATAAGTCATATGGTGTAAAAAGATGTAAATTGTGAAAACAATAAAATAAAATGTGGGGGAGGCAAGTAATGTGTAGAACTCTTCTATGCAATTGAAGTTAAGTTGCTAACAACTTAAAATAGTGTTATAATTGTAATATGCACTATGAAAACTTCATGGTAACCACAAAGCAAAAACCTATAATAAATATGCAATGATAAAGGCAAAAGAATCAAAACATAATGCTACAAAAAGTTAATCCAGAAAGAAAGACAATGAGAGAGGAAGAAAGGAACAAAGAACTTCAAAACAGAGCAATTAACAAAATGGCAATGAGGAATTCTTACTTCCCTGAGCTGCCCGGTGGCGCAGCAGTCAAGTGCACACGTTCTGTTTTGGTGGCCTGGGGTTCGCCGGTTTGGATCCCAGGTGCAGACATGGCACCGCTTGGCACGCCATGCTGTGGCAGGCGTCCCACATACAAAGTAGAGGAAGATGGGCACGGGTGTTAGCTCAGGGCCAACCTTCCTCAGCAAAAAGAGGAGGATCGGCAGCAGTTAGCTCAGGGCTAATCTTCCTCAAAAAAGAAGAAGAAGAAGAAATTCTTACTTATCAATAATCACTCTAAAGGTAAATGGATTACATATACCAATCAAAAGACAGAGAGTGGCTGAAAGGATTTAAAAAACAATACCAAACTAAAATATTCCTACAAGAGACTCACTTCAACTTTAAGGACACAATAGGAACAAATGGAAGGAATGGGAAAAATATTCCTTGCAAGTAAAAAGCTAAAGGACCAGGAGTTGATACACTTACATCAGACAAAATAGACTTAAGTCAAAACTAGCAAGATACAAAAAAAGGTCATCATATAGTGACAAAAAGTCAATTCCTCAAGAATATATAACAATTGCAGTATATATAAACCCAATATTGGAACACCTAAATATACCAACCAATTACTAACAGATCAGAAGGCAGAAATAGACAGCAATGCAATAATATTATGCTACTTTAATATCCCCACTTTCAACAATAAATAGATCATACAGACATAAAATCAAGAATGAAATAATGGATTTGAGCTACACTTTAGAGCAAATGGCTTTGACACATATATACAGAGTATTCTATTCAACAGCAGTAGAATACAGATTGTTCTCAAGTAAACATGGAACATTCTCTAGGATAGATCATCTTTTAGGCCACAAAACAAGTCTTAAGAAATTTAAGAAGATTCAAATTATTCCAAGTATCTTTTCCAACCACAATGATATACCACTAGAAATCAATAACAGGAGGAAACCTGGAGAATTGGCAAATATGTGGTGATTAAGCAACACAGTTCTGAACAATCAATGAGTCCGAGAAGAAATCAAAAGGGAAATCAAAGATCTTGAGACAAATTCCAAATAGAAAGTGGAAACAGTAATCAAAACTTACGTGATGCAGCAAAAGCAGTTTTAAGAAGGGATTTTATAGTGATAAACCCCTACATTAAGAAAAATAAAAAATCTCAAATGAATCTAATCATGCACCTCAAGGAACTAGGGAAAAAAGCTTGGTGTAAAATTAGCAGAAGGAAGGAAATAATTAGAATATTAGTAGATTAGAGCAGAAATAAATAAAATAGACTAGAAACACAATAGAAAAGATCAACAAAAGTGAGTTGGTTTTTTGAAAAGATAAACAATATTGACAAAGCTTTAGCTATACTAACTTCAAAAAAGAAAGATGACTCAAATTAATGAAATTGTAAACTAATGAGGAGACATTACACCTGACAGCACAGAACTACAAAGAATCATAAGAGACTACTATGAACAATTATATGCCAATGGTTTAGATAACTTAGGAGCAGTTGAAAATTTCCTAGAAACATAAAATTTACCAATACTGAAACATGAAGTAGTAGAAAATCAGAACAAACCAATAATGAGCAAGAAGAATGGAGGGTGCTTACAAATCTCCCGACAAATAAAAGCAAAAAAACTTGATGTGTTTACTGGTAAATTCCACCAGAATTTAAAGAAGAATTAATACCAGTCCTACTCAAACTATTCCAAGGAATTGAAGAGGAAAGAACGTTACTAAACTCTTTTTTACAAGGCCAGTGTTACTGATACTAAATCCATACTAGGACACTACAAGAAAAGAAAACTACAGGCCAATATTTCTAATAAACATAGATGCAAAAATCCTCAATGGGATACTAGCAAATCAAACTGAAGAGCACATTAACAGGATCACACACCATGATCAAGTTGGGATTTTCCCTGGGACACAAGATGTCTCAGCATATGTAAGTCAATAATTGTAATACACCAAATAACAGAATGGAGGACAAAAATCCTATGATCATTCCAATAGATACAGAAAGAGGAATTGACAATACTCAGCGTTCTTTCATGATTAAAAAAGCCCTCAAAAATTTTGGTACAGAAAAAATGTACCTCAAAATAACAAAGGCCATATATGACAAGCCCACAGCTAACAACATATTCAAAAGTGAAAAGTCAAAAGAATTTTCTCTAAGAGCAGGACAAGACATGGATGCCCACTCTCACCACTTCCATTCAACAAGTCCTATCCAAAACAATTAAGCAAGTAAAATAAATAAAAGTCATCCAAATCAGAAGGGAAGAAGTAAAATTATTTCAGTTTTGATACAAACGTCATTTTATATATAGAAAACCCTAAAGATTCCACCAAAAAAACTGTTGAAACTAATACATGAATTCAGTGAAGTTGCAAGATACAAAATCAAGATGCATGAATCAGTTGTGTTACTATACACTGACAATTGAAGAAGACACAAATAAATGGAAAGATACCCTGGATTCTTAGATTGGAAAAATTAATATCGTGAAAATGTCCATACTACTCAAAGCAATCTAAAGATTTAATGAAATCTCTATCAAAATTCCAATCGTATTTTTCACAGAAATAGGAAAAAACTATTCTAAAATTTGTGTGTAAACACAAAAGATCCCAAATAGCCAAAGCAATCTTGAGAAAGCAGAGAAAAGCTGGAGGCTTTTCACACTTTGTGATTTCAAACTATATTACCAAGCTATAGTAATTTATAAAGCGTGGTTGTGGTGTAAAAACAAGCATGAGGAGCACTGGAACAGAATATAGATACCAGAAATAAACCCATGCATATATGGCTAACTAATTTTTAACAAGAGCACCAAGAAGAAGAAATGGGGGAATGGATAATCTCTTCAGTGAATGCTGCTGGGAAAACAGGATATCCACATGCAAAAGAATAAAACTGGATGCTTATTTTACACTACCCACAAAAATTAACTCAAAATAGATTAAAGAGTTAAATCTAAGACTTGAAACCATAAAAATTCTGGAAGAAAACAGAGAGAAAATTAAGAAAACAAAGAGAAAATCTCCTTGATATTGGTCTTCACAATGATTTCTTGAATAAGACATCAAAAGCATAGGCAACAAAAGCTAAAATAAACAAGTTTGAATACATTAAAGAACTTCTGCACAGCAAAGGAAATAATAAATAAATCGAAAAGGCAATCTACAGAATTAGAGAAAATATTTGCAAACGGCATATCTGTCAAAAGTTAACATCCAAAATATATGAATAACACATAAAACTCAAGGGCAAGAAAGAAAATGACCCAATTTTAAAATGGACAAAGGACCTGAATAGGCATTTTCTTCCAAAAAAAAGACATACAAGGGGCCAATATGAAAAAAAAAATGGTTGTTTGAGGTCCTTACGTATCTTGAATATTAACCCCTTACAGGATATATGGTTTGCAAATATTTCCTTCCATTCCATAGGCTGCCTTTTAACTTTGTTGATTGTTTTCTTTTCTGTGCATAAACTTTTTAGTTTGATGCAGCCAAATTTTTTAATTTTTATTTTGCCTTGCTTTTGTGGAAAACTCAAAAAATTATTGCCAAGACCAGTGTCAAAGAGCTTTTTCCTTATGTTTCCTTCCTGTGCTTTTACATTTTCAGGTCTCACACTTAAGTCTTTAATCCATTTTGAGCTAATTTTTTGTGAGTGGTGTGAGATAGATGTCCAATTTCATTATTTTGCACGTGGCTATCCAGTGTTCCCAACACCATTTATTGGGGAGACTGTCCTTTTTCCTTGTGTATTCTTGGAAGCTTTGCAGAAAATCAGTTAACCATATAGGCATGGGATTATTCCTGAGTTCTAAATTCTGTTTCATTGATCTATGTGTCTGCTTTAATGCCAATATAATACCGTTTTGATTTCTATAGCTTTGTAATGTAGTTTGAAATCAGGAAGTGAGATGTCCCCTGCTTTGCTCTACGTGCTCAAGAATGCTTTAGCTACTGGGAATTTTTTGTGGTTTTATATGAATTTTAGGATAGTTTTTTTATATTTCTATGAAAATTGCCATTGGAATTTAGCTAAGGATCCATTGAATGTGCATATCACTTTGAATAGTGTAGATACTTTAACAATATTAATTCTTTGAAACCTTGAACAAGGGATGCATTTCCACTTTTTGCTGTCTTTTTCAACTTCTTTCATTAACGTTTTACACTTTTCAGAGCACAGTTTTTTTAGGAAGATTAGCCCTGAGCTAACTACTGCCAGTCCTCCTCTTTTTGCTGAGGAAGACTGGCCCAGAGCTAACATCTGTGCCCATCTTCCTCTACTTTATATGTGGGACGCCTACCACAGCATGGTATGCCAAGCAGTGCCATGTCTGCACCCAGGATCTGAACCAGCAAACCCCGGGCTGCTGAGAAGTGGAACATGCCAACTTAACCACTGCACCACCAGGCCAGCTCCCAGAGTACAAATCTTTCACCTTCTTGGATACTTTTATTTCTGAGTATTTCATTCTTTTGATGATATTGTAAATAGGATTGTTTTCTTAATTTCTTTTTCATATAAGCCATTGTTAGTGTATGGAAACACAACTGATTTTTGTATGGCTTACTTTTTGTATCCTGCAACTTAACTGATTTTTTTTTTACTAGTTATAAGAGTTTTTGGTGGTATCTTTTGGGTTTTTACATATAAGAAAGAATAGATAAATTTTTCCTTTCCAATTTAGATGTCTTCTATTTCCTTTTCTTGACTATTTGCTTTTGGGTAGGAATTCCAGTACTATGAGAATAGAAGTGATGAGTGTGGGCACCATTGTTTTATTCCTGATCTTAGAGAAAAAACCTTCAATCTTTCACCATGGAGTATGATGCTACCTCTGAGCTTGTCATACATAGTTTCTATTATAGTGAGGCATATTCCTTCTATACACCAAGAAAACATATTAAAGTATAAATCTCACTGTAAAAGTAAGTATATAATAAAAGTAGTGGATTAATTACTTATAAAGTTAGTATAAAAGTTAAAAGAGGAAAGTAGTAAAAGTAACTATAACTACAATAATTAGTTAAGACTTACATAAGACATAAAGGCATAAAATGTGAAACCAAAACCATAAAATGTGGGGGAGAGAATAAAAAAATAAAGCTTTAGAATGCGTTCAAAATTATCAACTTAAAATAGACTGTTAAAATATAAGTTTTTATTTGTAAGCTTCATGTTAACCACAAAGCAAAAACCTACAGTAAATACACAAAAGATAATGAGAAAGGAATCTAAGCATACTACTAAAGAAAATCATCAAACCACAAGGAAGTTAGCAAGAGAAGAAGGAACAGAGAAAATAAAAAACAGCCAGAAAACAATTAACAAAAAAATATGCACATACCTATAAATACTTACTCTAAATATAAGTGGACTAAACTCTCTAATCAAAAACATAAAATGGTTGAAGGGATAAAATACCAAAATCAATCCATATGCTGCCTACAAGAGAATCACTCCAGACTTAAAGACACACATGGACTGAAAGTGAAAGAATGGAAAAAATATTCCATAGATATGGAAACCAATAGAAGGCTGGAGTAGCTCTGCTTATATTAGAAAAAATAGACTTTAAAACAAAGACTGTACTAGCAGACAAAAAAGGGCATTACATAGTGATAAAGGGCTCAATCCACAAGAGAATATAACATTTGTAAATATTTATGCACCCAAATAGAAGCACCTAAATACATAAAACAAATATTAGCAGACTTAAAGGGATAAAAAATAGCAATACAATAATAGTGGGGGACTTTAATACCCCACTTACATCAATGGATAAATCACTAAGCTAGAAAATCAATAAGGAAACATTGGCCTTAAATAACATATTAGACCAGATGGGCTTAACAGATATATATAACACATTCCACCCAAAAGTAACAGGATACACATTCCTCTCAATTGCACATGGAACATCTCCAGGATAGATGATATGTTAGGTCCCAAAACAGTTATTAACAAATTTAAGAGGACTGAAATCATATGAAGCATCTTTTCTGACAACAATGCTATGAAACTAGAAATAAATTACAGGAAGAAAATTAAAATTCACATATATGCAGGAATTAAACAACATGCTACCGATAAACCACAGGCTCAACAGAGAAATAAAAAAATACTCGAAACAAATAATAATGGAAGAATACCAAAATTTATGGAATGTTTGAAAATGAGAATAAAAAATAAAGCCCAAAGTTAGTAGAAGGAAGGAAATAAATATCAGAGCATAAATAAATGAAATGGAGACTAAAAACACAATAGAAATGATCAAAGGAAGCAAGAGGCAGTTCTTTGAAAAGATAAACGAAATTGACAACCTTTAGCTAGACTCATCATAAAAAAGAGTGAAGATTCAAATAAATAAAATCGGTAATTAAGGAAGAGATGTTATCATTGATACTTCAGAAATAGAGATATTATTATTAATTATACTCCAACAAGCTAGAATAAATGGATAAATTCCTAGACACATAAAAGCTTCCAACTGAATCACAAAGTTATAAAAAATATCTGAACAAATTTCTAATGAGGAGATTGAGTCAGGAATCAAAAACCTCCCAACAAACAAAAGTCCAGACTCAGATGGCTTCACTGATTAATTCTACAAAATGTTCCAAGTAGAATCAATCTTTTCCAAAAAATAGAAGAGGAGGTAACACTTCCAAATTCATTTTACAAGGCCAACATTACCGTGATACCAAAACCAATAAGGATACCACAAGAAAAGGAAATTATAGACCAATATACCTAATGCATATACATGAAAAAATTCTCAACAAAGTATTATCAAACGAAATTCAACAATACATTAAAAGAGTCATACACCACGATCAAGTGAGATTTATTCCAGGAATGCAAGGATGGTTCTAAATCTGCAAATCAATCAAGGTGATAGACCACTATTGAAAAAAGAAGGATAAAAACCATAAAACCACATCAATAGATGCAAAAAAAGCATTTGACATAATTCAACATCAATTTATGATTTAAAAAACTCTCAAAAAGTGAGATAGAGAAAACATACTTCAAAATAATAAAGATTATGTATGACAGACCCACATCTAACATCATACTCAATGGCAAAAAGCTGAAAGCTTTTCCTCTAACATCACGAATAAGACAAGGAAGCCCACTCACATAGCTTCTATTCATCATAGTATTGGAAGTCCTAGTCAAAGCAATAAGGCAAGAAAAAGAAATAAAAGTCATCCAAATTGGAAAGGAAGAAGTAAAACTGTCACTATTTTCAGATGACATAAGATTGTATATGGAAGAGCCTAGAGATTTCACCAAAAAATTGTTAGAACTAATAAATTAATTCAGTAAAGTTGCAGGAGACAAAACCAATATACAGAAATCTGCTGCATTTCTGTACACTAAAAACGAACTGTCAGAGAAATTAAGAAAATAATCCCATTTACGATTACATCAAAAAGAATAAAATGCCTAGGAAAAACTTTAACCAAGAAGTTGGAAGACTTGTATGCTGAAAACTATGACATTGATGAAAGAAATTGAAGAAAACACAAGGAAATGGAAAGACATTTTGTGCTCATGGATTAGAAGAGTTAGTATTGTTAAAATGTCCATACTACCCAAAGCAACCTACAGATTGAATACAATCCCCATAAAAATTCCTACAGCATTTTTCACAGAAATAGGAAAACAATTTTAAAATTGGAATAAGAAAAGACCCTGAAAAGCCAAAGCAATCTGGGAAAAGAACAAACCTGGAGGCATCATGCTGTCTGATTTCAATCTACATTACAAAGCTATAGTAACCAAAAAAGTATGGTATTTGCATAAAAACAGAAACATAGATCAGTGGGGAAAAATGGAGAGCCCAGAAAGAAACCCACACATATATAATCAATTCGTTTAAAATGAAGGAGCCAAGAATATACAATGGAGAAAAGGCAGTCTCTTCAATAATTGGTGTTAGGAAAACCAAACAGCCACATGCAAAAGAAGGAAACCAGACCACTGTTTTACACCATATGCAAAAATTAACTCAAATTGGATTAAAGACTTGAATTTAAGACCTGAAACCATGGAATTTCTATAAGAAAACATAGGCAGTAAGCTCCTTGACATTGGTCAAGGTATTTTTGGATTTGACATCAAAAGCAAAGGCAACAAAAGCAAAAATAAACAGGTAGGACAAGATGAAACAAAAGCTTCTGCATAGCAAAGGAAACCATCAACAAAATGAAAGTAAATATACTAATGGGAGAAAACATTTGCAAATTATATATCTGATAAGAGGTTAGTATCCCAAAATGCAAAGAACACATTCAATTCAATAGCAAAAGACAACCAGTCTAATTTTAAAAATGGACAAAGAAACTACTTAGACAATTTTCCAAAGAAGACACACAAATGGCCAACAGGTACATGAGAAAGTACTCAATGTCACTAATCATAAGCAAAATGTAAATCAAAATTACAATGAGGTATCACCCCACACCTGTTAGAATGACTATCATCAAAAGGAAAGAAAATAAATGTTGGCAAAGATGTGAAGAAAGGGGAACCCTTATGTACTGTTGGTGGGAATGGAAATTGGTATGGCCACTATAGAAAACAATATGGAGGTTCCATAAAAAATTAAAAGTGGAGCTACCATATGATGCAGCAATTCAACTTCTGGGTATATAACTAAAGGGTCTCATAAAGGTATCTGCATTCCCATGTTCACTGCAGCATTATTCACAAAAGCCAAGATACAAAAATAATCTGAGTATGTCAATGGATAAAAGATGTGGTACAGGGGCTGGCCCCGTGGTCAAGTGGTTGAGTTCGGCGTTCCGCTGCAGGCGGCCCAGTGTTTCATTGGTTCGAATCCTGGGCGCGGACACGGCACTGCTCATCAAGCTACGCTGGGGCAGCGTCCCACATGCCACAACTAGAAGGACCCACAACAAAGAATATACAACTATGTACTGGGGGGCTTTGGGGAGAAAAAGGAAAAAATAAAATCTTAAAAAAAAAATGTGGTACATACACACAGTGAAATACTATTCAACTATGGCAAAGAAGAAATCCTGCCACTTGTAACAACTTGGAGAACCTTGAGGATGTTATGCTAACTGAAATGTCAGCCATGAGAAAGATAAATACTGTATGATATCACTTTTATGTGTGGAATCTAAAAAAAGCCAAACTCAGAGAAACAGACATAGAGTGGTGGTTACCAAAGGCTGGGGGTGGAGGAAATGGGGAGATATTGGTCAAAGAGTACAAACCTGCAGTTATAAGATTAACAAATTTTGTACAGCGATCTACTGTACACCCTTGTGATTATAGTAATAATACTATATTATATACTTGACTGTTGCTGTGAGAGTAGATCCTAAATATTCTCGCCATAAAAAAGAAATGATAATTATGTGACAGGAAGAAGGTGTGGGAGCTAATGCTATGTTGATAATCATTTTGCAATATATAAATGTATTATATCAACATGTTGTACACCTTAAACTTACATAATGTTCTATGTCAATTATGTCTCAATGGAGCTGGAAAAAAATGATAGAACAAACTGTATCAATTTCCTCCTAAGATTGAGAACAAGGTTATGATGCCCTCTCCCACCACTTCTACTCAACATTGTGCTAGAAATCCTAGTCACTTAAAGAACTCAGTGAAATAAAACAACACACATAAAGTTTGGAAAATAAGTAAACTGTTTTGATTCAGAGATTATATGATCACATACCTAGGAAATCCAAATAAATCTACAAAAAAGTTATTACAAATAATTAGTGAATTTAACAAGTTTGGAAAGATTACATAATACAAGATCAATGTACAAAAATTATTAGAATGTGTATTATTAGCAATGATCAACTGGAAACTGAAATTTTTGAAGATATAATTTATATTAATATCAAATAAATAAATAATCCAGCGAATAAGAAGAGCAAGGCAAACCTAAGTATACTTCTAAGTCCTTAGTAACTCTGACTTATTAAAACTCTCTGTGCTACATAAGTCTTGAACCTCTGTTTTACATCAAAATGGATCTGAAAGAGAAAAAATTTTATTTTTACAGTTAAAAGTTACATGGGAAACAAACACTATTTTATAAAACAATTATGTAAAGAGTAAATGTATATCTTGTAATACTATGTCATAACTTGCTCTGTACCTTTGCACAAGAAATTTAAAAAAAACCACACATAGTTCATTTAGGGTGAATTTTTTGATCTCTAAAAGAAACTATGGACTGTCACATTCTCAAATGCCACAGAGTGATAATTTTTACAACATTAATGTTATTGCTTTTCATATGTGTAACAACATTGGTGACTCCAAATTTAATAACATTGGATTATGGTAGAAGAATGAGAAGATAAAATTTTCTTAGCAGTGTAATTCACCAGCATGTTTAAAATTAGTAATAATTTACATTGTTTATCTTCTGAAGTCAATGATCTAAATTAGACTATCCATGCATATAATGTGGATAATATACTATTACTCTGTTTGTTTATTCAATGAACAATTGCCGCTATTGCTATGCACTGCTCTAGGCCAAGGAATGGAAACACAAGTGAACAAATCAGAGATCCTGGTCCTTGTAGAGTTTTCATCAAAAGTTCATACAGTAAACTTCTTTCTTCCCCCAAATAATAAAATCTGTAAGATGATTTAATAATATATATAAAAGTTATTGTGGATGTACCTCCCTTTCCCCATATTTTTCAAATAAACGTTTTCAAAAAGTAAAGGTATTACAAACAGAGAGTATATTTTCACAAATATTTTGAGACTAAATTACACTATCCTGATATCCTGAAAAAATGCTACCTTGGAAATGAATGCAGTGGTAAAACTACAACAGAAAAAAGAAACATTATTCTTATAGGAGCACGAGAAAAACTCCATGCACTATGCCACATGTAGTTAGAGTGGACATATAAAGATCCTCAAATGTAGCAGTTTAATAGAGTGAGTCATGGTGAAGGTCAGCCACACAAATAGGTGAACAAATATTATAAATGCAGAACATTCAGGATATATAGTCAGAAGGAAATTTTTGAAATGACAAAAAAATCCACCTTATTTTCTAAAACATTGATAATATTAGTTTTTTTCTATTTTCTATTTTATTGAGGTTATGATAGTTTACAACCTTGTGAAATTTCAGTTCTACATTATTGTCAGTCATGTTGTAGGTGCACCACTTCACCCTTTGTGCCCACCCTCAACCCCCACTTTCCCCTGGTAACCACTAATCTGTTCTCTTTTTCCACGTGTTTAACTTCCACATATGAGTGGAGTCATACGGAGATTGTCTTTCTCTATCTGGCTTATTTCACTTAACATAATACCCCCAAGGTTCATCCATGTTGTTGTGAAGGGGACGATTTTATCCTCTTTTATGGCTGAGTAGTATTCCATTGTATATATACACCAAATCTTCTTTATCCAATCATCAGTTGATGGGCACTTAGGCTGCTTCCACATCTTGCCTATTGTGAATAATGCTGCAGTGAACATAGGGGTGCAAGGGTCTCTTTGAATTTCTGATTTCAAGTTCTTTCGATAGATACCCAGTAGTGGGATGGCTGGGTCATATGGTAGATCTATTCTTAATTTTCTAAGGAAACTCCATACTGTTTTCCATAGTGGCTGCACCAGTTTGCATTCCCACCAGGAGTGTATGAGGTCTCCTTTTTCTCCACAACCTCTCCAACATTTGTTACTTTTTGTTTTGGTTATTTTTGCCATTCTAATGGGTGTAAGGTGATATCTTAGTGTAGTTTTCATTTGCATTTCCCTGATGATTAGTGATGTTGAGCATCTTTTCATGTGCCTATTGGCCATCCATATATCTTCTTTGGAGAAATGTCTGTTCATGTACCCAGCCCATTTTTGATTGGGTTGTCTGATTTTTTGTTGTTGAGTTGTGTGAGTTCTTTATATACTATGGGGATTAACTCTTTGTTGTATATATGACTTAGAAATATTCTTTTACCAATTGGTGGGTTGTGTTCTTGTTTCAATACTGTATTTCCTTGCCTTGTAGAAGCCCTTTAGTCTGATGAAGTCCCATTTGTTTATTCTTTCTATTGTTTCCCTTGTCTGAGAAGAGATGTATGGTGTCCAAAAAGATCCTTTTGATACTGATGTCAAAGAGTGTACTGCCTATATTTTCTTCTAGAAGTCTTATGGTTTCAGGTCTTACCTTTAAGTCGTTGATCCCTTTTGAGTGTATTTTTGTGAATGGTGTAAAGGAATGGTCTATTTTCATTCTTTTACATGTGGTTCTCCAGTTTTCTCAACACAATTTGTTGAAGAGACTTTCTTTTCTCCACTGTATGTTCTCAGCTCCTTTGTTGAAGATTAGCTGTCCATAGATGTGTGGTTTTATTTCGGGGCTGTCAATTCAGTTCCACTGGTCTATGTGCCTGTTTTTGTACCATTACCATGCTGGGTTTTTTGCTTTTTTGTTTTTGAGGAAGATTAGCCCTGAGCTAACATCTGCTGCCAATCCTCCTCTTTTTTGCTGAGGAAGACTGGCCCTGAGCTAACATCCATGCCCATCTTCCTCCACTTTATATGTGGGAAGCCTACCACAGCATGGCTTGCCAAGCTGTGCCATGTACGCACCCAGGATCCAAACCATGGAACTCTGGGCCACCAAATCAGAACGTGTGAACTTAACCACTGCACCACCAGGCTAGCCTCCATTACCATACTATTTTGATTACTATAGCTTTGTAGTATGCTTTGAAGACAGGGATTGTGATGCCTCCCAGTTTTGTTCTTTTGTCTAAGGATTGCTTTAGCAATTCAGGGTCTTTTGTTGCCCCATATGAATTTTAGGATTCTTTGTTCTATTTCTGTGAAGAATGTCAGGGATTCTGATTGGGATGGCGCTGAATCTGTAGATTGCTTTAGGTAGTATGGACATTTTAACTATGTTTATTCTTCCAATCCATGTGCATGGAATGTCTTGCCATCTCTTTATGTCATCATCAATTTCTTTCAGGAAAGTCTTGTAGTTTTCTTGTATAGGTCTTTCACTTCCTTGGTTAAATTTATTCCAAGATATTTTATTCTTTCTGTCGCGATTGTGAATGGTATTGTGTTCTTGAGTTCTCTTTCTGTTAGTTCATTATTAGGATATAGAAAAGCTACTTATTTATGTAAGTTGATTTTGTACCCTGAAACTTTGCTGTAGTTGCTGATTACTTCTAATAGTTTTCCAATGGATTTTTAAAAGGGTTTTCTATATATAAGATCATGTCACCTGCAAACAGCGAAAGTTTCACTTCTTCACTCCCTATCTGGATTCCTTTTATTCCTTTCTCTTGCTTAATTGCTCTGGCCAAAACCGCCAGTACTATGTTGAATAAGAGTGGTGAGAGTGGGCACCCTAATCTTGTTCCTGTTCTCAGAGGGATGGTTTTCAGGTTTTCCCCATTGAGTATGATGTTGGATGTGGGTTTGTCATATATGGCCTTTATTATGTTGAGGTACTTTCCTTCTATACTCATTTTATTGAGAATTTTTATCATAAATGGATGTTGGATCTTGTCGAATGCTTTCTCTGCGTCTATTGAGATGATCATGTGGTTTTTGTTTCTCATTTTGTTTTTGTGGTGTATCACGTTGACTGACTTGCAGATGTTGAACCATCCCTGTGTCCCTGGTATAAATCCCACTTGATTATAGTGTATGATCTTTTTAATGTATTGCTGTATTCGGTTTGCCAATATTTTGTTGAGGAGTTTTGCATCTATGTTCATCAATGATATTGGCCTGTAGTTTTCCTTCTTTGTGTTGTCCTTGTCTGGTTTTGGGGTCAGGGTGATGTTAGCTTCGTAGAATGTGTTAGGAAGTGCTCCATCTTCCTCAATTTTCTGGAATAGTTTGAGAAGGATAAGTACTCAGTCTTCTTTGAATGTTTGGTAGAATTCTCCAGAGAAACCGTCTGGTTCTGGACTTTTATTTTGGGGGAGCTTTTTGATTACTGTTTCAATCTCTTTACTTGTGATTGGTCTACTCTGATTCTTTATTTCTTCCTGATTCAGTTTTGGGGGCTTCTAAGAGTCTAAGAATTTATCCATTTCTTGTAGGTTGTCCAATTTGTTGGCATATAGTTTTTCATAGTATTCTCTTATAATCTTTTATATTTCTGTGGTATCCGTTGTGATTTCTCCTCTTTCATTTCTAATTTTATTTATTTGAGTCTTCTCTCTTTTTTTCTTAGTGAGCCTGGCTAAGGGTTTGTTAATTTTGTTTATTTTCTCAAAGAACCAGCTGTTTGTTTCATTGATCCTTTCTACTGTCTTTTGTTTCAATTTCATTTATTTCTGCTCTAGTTTTTTTTTTTTTAAGATTTTATTTTTTCCCTTTTTCTCCCCAAAGCCCCCCGGTACATAGTTGTATACTCTTCGTTGTGGGTCCTTCTAGTTGTGGCATGTGGGATGCTGCCTCAGCGTGGTTTGATGAGCAGTGCCATGTCCGCGCCCAGGATTCGAACCAACGAAACACTGGGCCACCTGCAGCAGAGCGCGCGAACTTAACCACTCAGCCACGAGGCCAGCCCCTCTGCTCTAGTTTTTATTATTTCTCTCCTTCTACTGACTTTGGACTTTGTTTGTTCTTTTTCTAATTCTGTTAGGTGTGGTTTGAGATTGATTATCTGAGATTTTTCTTGTTTATTGAGGTGAGCCCATATTGCAATGAATTTCCCGCTTAGGACCACTTTTGTTGCATCCCAAATGAGTTGGTATGGCATGTTTTCATTTTCACTTGTCTCCAGATAATATTTGACTTCTCCTTTAATTTCTTCATTGATCCACTGGTCGTTCAGTAGCATGTTGTTTAATCTCTACATCTTTGGCCTTTTCACACTTTATTCTTGTAGTTGATTTCTAGTTTCATAGCATTATGATCATAAAAGATGCTTGATATATTTAAATCCTCTTGAATTTCTTCAGGCTTGCTTTGTTTCCCAACATATGGTCTATCCTTGAGAAAGTTCCATGCACGCTTGAGAAGAGTGTGTAGCCTGCTGTTTTTGGATGGAGTGTTCTATATATATTAAGTCCATCTGGTCTAGTTTTTCATTGAATTCTACAATTTCCTTGTTGACTTTCTGTCTGGATGATCTATCCATTGGTGTTAGTGGAGTGTTGAAGTCCCCTACTATTATTGTCTTGTTGTTGATATCTCCTTTTAGTTTTGTTAGTAGTTTCTTTATGTACTTTGATGCTCCTGTATTTGGTACATATATATTTATAAGTGTTATGTCTTCTTGGTGGAGTGTCCCTTTTATCATTATAAACTGCCCCTCTTTGTCTCTCTTCACCTATTTTTCCTTGAAGTCTACTTTGTCTTATATAAGAATGGTGACACCTGCTTTCTTATGTTCACTATTAGCTTGGAGTATCATCTTCCATCCTCACCTCTGAGTCTGTATTTGTCTATGGGGCTGAGGTCTGTTTCCTGGAGGCAGCATATGGTTGGGTGTTGTTCTTTAATCCATCCTGCCACTCTGTGTCTTTTGATTAGAGAGTTCAATCCATTTACATTTAGAGTGATTATTGAAATGTGGGGGCCTAATGCTGCCATTTTATTGCTCATTTTCTGGTTCCCCTGCATTTCCTTTGTTTCTCGTCCCACAGATTTTGGACTACCAATTCAGGCAAGTAGTTTTCTAGGTTGGTTCTTTTATTTTTAATTTGTGTCTCTGTTATAATTATTTGCTTAGTGGTTACCATTGATAACTTAGGTTTAACGTATGCCCAAAATAAGCATAATATTATCATCCAAATGTTATTCATGGTTTCCCATTTTTCTCTGGCTCTCTCTAACTTCTGAAGCTTTTATTCTAATATTAGTTTTACAAGGTCTAGCATCAAAACATAGGAGTTCTAATTAAAAACTCAACCTTTATTGTAATACAAACTATCAAGGATCATTATCAATAGAATTGATAAGAAAAATAAGCCTAAGAATTAGCTTTTTGTAACATAATATTTTACGCCTATGACTCCTTAAGAAATCTCCCACTTCTATTTAGATATGAAAAAAATCATACTTGTGCACTGGAGCCACAGGCAGGGCTATGGTACAAGAATTCCCACAGCTAACCAGCAGTTTTTACACTGTGCTATGTAGTCTCTTACTTCTTTTCATTTTAGTAGATATTTATTGATTGCCAACTCTGTGCAACTCTTTGTTCTAAACACTGAAGATAGAGCATCTAACAAGCTGGTCAAAGTACTTGCTCTCAAGGAGCTCACATTCTAGTTGGGGAAAATATACAGGCAAAAAAAATTAAAAATTAGTAAAACTTTAATCAGAGTTAAGTGCCATGAAGACAATCTCACAGAAAGATAGCATCAAAAATGATAGAGCACTACAACATAAAGAATGGTAAGAAAGGACTATTTCTTATGATCTTTGTCTTTCTTTACATTGGTGTACACCTGAGTCTTCAATGTTTCAGAGGCAGCTTTCATTTTATAAAAATCTATTATTTCTTCTTCCAATTGTCTTCTCTCCTCCTCAAGTTGCATTGTCTTCTCTTGTTGCACTCTTTTAAGATGCTCAAACTTGTCCTGTAGCTGTGAAACAAATTTAAAGTTGTGACTCAAAGCACACTATGGTGGCACATCCTTAGGATCATGCTTGTTTTTTTTTTTCTGATTATCAAACATATGCTAATTATCAGAGTAGAGCTTGATCTAAACAACAGTCTCATAAATTGTTTTTAAATTAAAAATTCAGATATGAAATTTTTTTCTTGATTTTAATTTAAAATATGTCCTCATTGAACCAAATATCATAAAACCAAAAGCTATGAACAACACTCAATTTTTAAAACACTTTACTTTTCCTAATGAAGCGTATTTTCTCAGTCTATGTTTTCCCACAAATCTCTTCAAATAAAATTTGATAAATCCATGCTCACTGAAATACATACATTAAAATATAGCATGGATTATGAAACATTTGTTGAGAATTTAATTGATAAAGACTTTTTGAAAGGGAGTCTGATAATTTCCTTGTTAACTGAAGTTAGCATAGTGATAGAAAGAAACAAAAAGCTTTAAGGACCTCATTCAGTTACATTTTATTTACTTGTGGTGTTTTATTTAACCTGTGGGACTTAAGCCAAGTTAGCAATATGAAGGAAATGATATCACCTTGGATTCCATTAGAGATAGGCCTAGGTCTTTGACACAACTTTATTCAACAACATAAAGTTTGCTTATATGCATCAGAGGAGTTGTGTTTTTTAAAGCTATGGCTTGTATGGCATAAAACTATGAAGGACAGGCTTATTTGCAGTTTAACTTTTTGAAGGGGTTTCCACTGCCAAGATATTAACCATCTGGCTTGTATGTCTGTGAAGAACACAAGCACAGTCTTAACACCAGTGGTTCTCAACCCTGGGTGTCCATCAGAATTATTCAGTGAGCTTGTAAATCTCCCAAAGCTCAGGTTGCTCACAGATCACTCACATCAGACTAACACTGAAACCCAGGCATCAGTGCTTTTAAAAATTCCCCAAGTGATTTCAGTGTGCAGCAAAAATTGAGATCCATGATTCTAAATAAAGATTATTTTTCCCTCTGCTGGAGTCAGATATCTCTTGGAATTACATTTTCTGCCCTGAGAAGCAAATGAGCATCTAGACACAATGACAAGAAGAATGATTGGAAAGGCTGGGGATGTGAGAGTGCGGTATCTATATCTATAAATAATGACAAAAATCAATGAGAAAATGTTTTACTTAAAGATGGGAGGGTGAGGGTAGAAATCAAAAAGAGCTAAACTTCATATTAATATATAAACATTTCAAAAGTTAACCACTTCATGGTGTAAAACAAAATTTTGGATAGCAGGGGAAACCCATAATTGGAAAGGGGAGGAATATTTTAATAGTTTTTTCAGTTAATTGAGGATATTCTTTGATACTACATCAAAACCTGACAAATGCTAGTTTCTTAAAGGTCAGCAGCAATGAGGAATTTGATACCATATCAGTGAACTGTTTATCTTCTATAATGTTACAATCTATTGATCTATCTTGCATTTTGAATTAATCTTTTACCCATATGTGATTTGTCACATAATGCATTGATTATTTGGAAAATATTGGCTCACTGATTTATCTGAATTATGTATATCTTCCAAATGGAAAATTTTCCAAAATTCTAATATTTGCTTGAGACTCAAATATTATTACTGGCAAAGAACACTGTCAGTTGTTTTCCTTACAGGGATAGGCTCACTTTATTAGTTTTTGAGACAATATCTGCCAAATACTCAAGTCTGAATAACCATTGTTTATCAGTCAATTGTTTTTTCAAATAAAAATGGTGTTCCATGAAAAAAAATTTAACCACTTCAGTGAGAAACTTGACTTTTTTCCCACGTCAGGTACAAGGCAAGGATGTCCCCTCTCACACTACTTTTCAATATTGTACTAGAAGTCCTTGCTAATTCAATAAGGCAAGAGAAGGAAATAAAAGGCATACAGATTGGGGAGGAGGACATAAAACTGTCTTTGTTCACAGATAGCATGATAATCTATATAGAAAATCCAAAGAATTCACAAAAAACTCCTGGAATTAACTAGAGATTATAGTAAGTTTGCAGAATACAAGATTAATATACAAAAGCTGATTACTTTCCTACATACCAGCAATAAACAAGTGGAATTTGAAATGAAAAACACAATGCCAACTGAATTAGCACCCAAAAAAAAAGAAATACGTAGTCATAAATTTAACAAAATATATCCAAGGTGCATATGAGAAAAACTACAAAACCCTATTGAAAAAAATCAGAGAACTAAACAAATGGAGAGCTATTCCATGATGATGGCTAGGAAGACTCAATATTGTCAAGATGTCAATTCTTCCTAACTTTATTTAGAGATTCAATACCATCTCAATCAAAATCCCAGCAAGTTATTTTATGGATAACAAAAAAATGTATTCTAAAGTTTATGTGGCAAAATAAAAGATTCAGAAGAGCCAACACAATATTGAAGGAGAAAAACAAAGTTAGAGGATTGATGCTATCCAACTTCAAGATTGACTATAGTAATCTGACTAAAGCTACAGTAATCAAGACAGTGTGATATTGGTGAAAGAATAGAAAAATAGATGAGAGCAACAAAATAGAGAACCTATAAATAGATGCACATATAGTCCATTTATGCTTGGCAAAGAGCAAAGGCAATACAATGGAGGAAAGATGGTCTTTTCAATAAGTGGTACTGGAACAACTGGACATCCACATGCAAAAAAATGAATCCAGACATAGATCTTACACTCTTCACAAAAATTATCTAAAATGGATCATAGACTGAAATGTAAAATACAAAGCTATAAAACTCCTAGAAGATAACAGGAGAAAATCTAGATGACCTTGGGTATGGTGATGATCTTTATGGTGATGTCTTTTAGATACAACACTGAAGAGACAATTCATGAGAGAAATAATTGATAAGCTGAGCTTTATTAAAATTTAAAACTTCTGCAAAATAAAACGTCAAGAAAATTAGAAGACAAGTCACAGACTTGGAGAAAATATTTACAAAAGACAGATCTGACATAGGAATGTTTTCCAAAGTATACAAAGAACTCTTAAAATTTGGCAATAAGAAACAAAAATCTGAGTAAAAAATGGACCAAATACCTTAACAGACACCTCACCAAAGAAGATATGCAGACAGCAAATAAGTATACAAAACTCTGTTCCATATCATATACCATCAGGGAAATGAAAATTAAAACAACAATGAGATACCACTACACATCTATTAGAATGACCAAAATCCAGAACACTGACAATACCAAATGCTGATGAGGATGTAGAGCAACAGGAACTCTACATTCCTACCTACAGTTGTTGGCAGGAATGCAATACAGTGCCGACACTTTGAAAGACATTTGTTCTCCTATAAAACTAAAAATGCTCTTACCATATGATCCAGCAATTGTCCTCTTTGGTAGTTACCCAGAGGAGTTAGAACTTGTCTACACAAAAACATGCACGTGGATGCTTACAGAACATTTACTCGTCAAAAGTCGAAGCAAACAAGGTGTCCTTCAGTAGATGAATGGATAAATAAACTGTAGTACATTCAGAGAACGGAATATTATTCAGTGTTAAAAAGAAATGAACTATCAAGCCATGAAAAGACATGGAGGAATCTTAAATACATATTATTAAGTGAAAGAAGTCAATCTGAAAAGGCTACATACTGCATGACTTCAACTATGACATTCCGGAAAAGGTAAAACTTTGGAGATGATGAAAAGATCCATGGTTGCAAAGGGTTGGGAAGAAGGGATAAACAGGCAGAGTACAGAGAATTCTTAGGGCAGTAAAATGCTCAATATGATATACTAATGGATATATGTCACTGTAGATTTGTTCAAACCCATAGAATGTACAACACCAAGAGTGAACTCTAAGGTAAACTATGGACTTTGAGTGATTATGATGTGTCAATGTAGGTTCATTCTTGGTTTAAAAAATGTGCCATTCTGGTGAGTCATGTAGATAATGGCATAGGCTATGCATGCATAGGGGCAGGAAGTATATGGTAAATCTCTGTACCTTCCTCTCAATTTTGTTAAGAACATAAAATTGCTCTAAATGTATAATTTTAATTTATTAAATTTTATATTTTAAATATATACAGTTATGTCAATTAGCTTTCAATAATGCTGTTTTTAAAAAAGGATAAATTCAAACTTTCTCATAAGAGGATTGAGCAATATGTTATCAATGTGATTTATTATATTTACAGATTAAAAGAGAAAATCATCTCAGTAGATCCAAAATATCAGTTTATACAGAAAATAGGACAAAAAATTTTCTTATTATGGAAAAAATATCCACCAGACCACATCATATGTTATGGTGAAAAATTAGCAATATTTCTAATAAGTCAGTAAAACAAAACAGCCTGGTGTCTATTCTCCTTGAAGTCACAACCTATGCAATAGAATAAGAAAAATAAGTGAGAAATATAAATATTGGTTACAAAAACATAGAAGTGTGACTAAGTTGTAAATAATATGATGATGTAAATAAGGGACAAGATAATTGAAAACTATTAGGACCAATAAAAGTAAAATTTTTCCTGCTGTCTTGCAATAATCAATTTCAATATAAAAAAGAAAAACCTGTTCCAATTGTAATAGTAAGGATAACTTTAAAGATGCTAAGAATAAGCTGAACAAAATATAACAAAGACCTATACGCATTCTAAATAGTTTTTCTGAGGAACATGAAAGTATATCCTGAATAAATAGAGATGAATATAATATCCCTGTGGTAAGTCACAATATTGGTAAAGATGTTATCCTCTGGAAATTAGCCTATCAAGTTAGTGCAATCTCAATCAAAATCAACAGGACCTTTTAAGGAACTTGATAATAGTTCTAAAATCTGAAAAACCCAATATGCAACAATAGCCAAGAAAATTAAGCAAAACTGGAAGATGAGAGGAGAGACTTGCCCTAAAATATACCAAAACAAACTTGTAAAGCTATGATAATTAAAATTCAGTTACAATAGAAGAGAATGAAAAATATGTATCCATGAAACAGAAAAGATGGTCCAGAAATAAACCACTTGTAGAAATTTAATGCTATAATATAAGTAGCATTTGAAATCCACTAGAAAGGATGAACTACTCAAATGCTATTTGTATAATTGGCTACCAATCTGTAAGAAAAAATACAAAACTAAATCCCAAATGTAAAAAACAAATCTATAAAAATATTAGAAGAAAACAGGAATATACATTTATACCCTTCAGGTAGTAAAACTTTCTTAGGCAACAGAAAAAACATTCAAAGGTTATAAATGACAAGACTAGTACATTTGACCATATCAAGGTATAAAATTTCTATTGAACAAAGGTCATTATAAATAAGGCTGAAAGACAGCAGACGATTAAGAGAAGTATTACAAATATTTATAAAACGAGCATTTTTTACAATATATAAAGAATTATAAATCAATGAGAGAAAGACAAACAAAAACACTATAAAAATACAGGCAATTCTCTGAAAAAATACAAGCAACAGATTAAAATATGACCAAATTCTCTAATAGTGTAGGATATGTACAAACCTAACCTTGAAAATTTTAAAGATACAAGTTTGAATTTTGACTAATCCATCTGCTAGATGTGCTTAGAAAGTTTACTTTAAGCTCTGTGAGCCTCCACTTTCCTTGTCAGTTCGTTAGTTGTTTACTTATCATGTTTTAAATAATTAAGTTGTTACTTTTCTGAGCAAGCCAGGTAGGCCTGTTTCCCTCTCACTTTGTTCTCTTTCAATGCCTTTGATATCGACCCTAATATCAGTTTCCCCACATAAAACCCAGCATATATGGGGTTAAAACCAAAGCACTCATTCCCTGCTTACTCTCTGGCTTCCTGGCTCCAGAATCCACTATTCTCCATGGAGACAGACACCGTCAAGGACAAGCACCTGGATCATCTCCTCCCCGCAGAGATACAGGCTGGTGGGAAAGCTGCTGACCAGCAAGGCCATGTGCTCCCCCTCCCCTACCTAAAACACCAAATAAAAACCCCTTCCTTTTAGCTTTTCGGGGAGTTTGGGATTTCAGCATTAGCTGCCCTCTCTCCTTGCTCAGCGCTGTGCAAAAATAAAATTCCTACTTTCTTCCACCACACCTGGTGTCAGAGATTGGCTTGCTCCACAACGGGTGAGCGAACTCACTTCAGGTTTGGTATCACCTTTAGAATTCTGGTTGTTTTATTTCTACAAGAAATTCATTTGCTTCTTTCCAGAGGCATTACTAAACCCTGGTAAGAAACTCTGCTACTCCTAATTTTGCACAAGCAATTTTAGGCTGTGGTTGGCTCTTTTTGGTTCTTCCTGAAAGGACATGTAATTGACGAATGGGAGAAAAACTGATCTCCAGACAGCAAAATTAAAGCAGAAGTACAGAAATAAGTATCATAACGAAGGGGAGTGAGGTAGGGGAGAAATAGAAAATTTAAATGGTTGACGTGGTCTCCGGTCACTTCCTCCTTTGGGCTGAAGTCTCCAAAAGATCCAGCTATGCTTTCTGATCTTGATGCCATAAGATACCCTTGAATACTTCCAAAATACTTCCCTTTATACCTAAGCTAAAGAAATTTCTATTACTTATAGTTCAATTGTCCCTGACTGAGACATCCGGTATGCAGCAGCTAGTCACTATATTTTTTCTATGGAAAAGGAAGTTTATGTTCCAGTTTACCTGCTAAAACTAAACGTTCTTAAGTTGAAGCCACATGCACTTGAGAGAAAGATATGTATGATTTCAAATATATTCCTTTGTCAAAAATGTATTGTAGCAAATAATCAAGACCATATTGGCAGCCTCTTTTTCCGTTTTCTTGGAAACATATTGGAATGAAATAAAAAAGGACCCACATCATTCACCAACTAAAATTTCTCTGATTAATCAAGGCTTGCACTAGTCAGTATTCACCTGCTTATTTACAAAAGTGAAGAGAATTTTCTAATGCAGTAGCAGTGTTAGAAATTCCATGACTCTTTACAGAAGTCAATAGCTTAACTTTGTTATAAATTAAACTTTATGCATAAAAACTGAAATTATACATAAAATAAAGGTAAATAGCTTTTAAAAATTATTTTAGGGGTTATCTAAAAGGAAAATTCTCTAAATTTGCTATAAAAATAAAATTACAGACTTTTTTTAAGGTTGCATTCAAAACCTATATGGTAAATAGCTACTTTTTGAATCATATCATAAACTAAACCCTTGAGATTAAAACCCTCAGATCAGTAGGATGTCTAAAAATCAATATGAATTATATCAAACTAGTAGTGCTTGCCTCTTTTTCAGCTTCTTTAAATGTTGCTTCTTTCTCCTTTACTAGCTGCATAAACTTCAGTTTCAACGCCTCTTCTTCCCTCTGACATTGATCAGAGAACTCCTGTCTTTTGGCTTCATAGATCTCTTGAAAACTAAAAAGTAATTTTGATTACTGTCATAATAAAGTGTTAATATAAATAAACATGGAAAAATATATTGTATGTCATGTCCTGTATGAAGACATTTTCCAATATTCTCTTCTGTGTCATGAGATGTAAAAACGTGAGATACAATATCAAACATGAGTATATAGAAATTATATATAATGAGTACTAGAATTTTGAAACAGTTATATCAGTGGTTTCTTGTCCCATCACTTTTCATTATATCACGTCTTCACTACTTTTGACTATAAAATTTGGGGAAACCTCTAAATTGTGAGGTTCTCAAAACAAAATAAAGCCAGGCATCTTTCAAAACACGATTTATTTAAGATAGCCCGTTCAATTTTGGTTGTCTTCAAAGTACCATAACTGATATAACTGGAATATACTACACTGTCATACTTCTGAAGTGCAAATCCTATTCCTTTTCAATATAGCTAAATACACCCGCCCTCAAACTGTTTTCATTTGAATTCCATGTCATCATACTGCTGCTTTTTCTCTTTACTGCATCCAACACTCATATATTTTGCCATCCTTTTCAATGTCCTTTGTCATATTTTGTCAATCTTTGCTAATATCTGCCAACCTCCTTCCTGAGCTTCTGTTTCATGTAAAATACAAAAATAGAAACAAAATAATGTTTTCCTTTTGGATACACATTGCAGCATATACACATACTGCAGCATGTAAATGAGCCCTTGCATTATGTTGCTCCTACCAATTCTCTCCATGTAAGTGTGAAGATGATTAGAAAACATAAAATTCAGGATGGCCCAGGATGTGAAAAGTACACTTATTCTCATTCCCAAATTATTGTATCTCATTGTTTTAGGGGATTTCTAAATCACCCATTACCTTCTTCTAGCAAGATCACCACTCACCTAACTGGCTGGTTGTTTGGGCCAACATCACTGAAGCCCATCTCCTGCAGTTTGCAGCACCTATAATTTTCATAGTGCCAAGTGTGGGTTTGTTGTTTCAGGTCTTCCATATTTCTGCTAAGAAGAATATCCCGGAGCTTAACAAAGTCACAGTGATTCTCATTTTCCACTAGGCAAAAAAATAATAAAGCCACAACACTCATTATCAATCCCTGGCACTCAAGTATTCTTCAATGCATGCATGCATAAAAACACACTTAAAATAACAGCTAAGGGATCATTCTGGTTAATAGCTGTAATTCTTTAAATCATGGAACTGTGGTTATATGGTGCATACCAATTATAGGCAGAGTTTATTTTTAGACCAGGAAACTTGCTTTCAATTTATTAGGCAAACAATAAATAGGAAACAGTGAAATAACACTTTATGTTATATTAATATATGTCATAGGTTTTCATTAATAATTATTGTAAAATTAATCTTTATTATTTAATTTTATATTTAATGCTATATTAAATTAATTTAATATATTACTATTTCATTAATAAATAATTGTAAATTAGCATTTTACAAACTACTCTCAATGTATTTCACAAAGTGCTAATAGATAATGCAATAATTTTACTAAAGTAAATAATTTCATTTAATTTCATTAAATAACTTACAAAGTAAATAATTTTATGCACTCATAAAGGCCTTAACAATTGTGCATGCTTTGGCTATCAAATTCTACGTATACACCATATTTATGAGACTTAGTCAATATTCAAAATCAATCAATAAATTCACATGGCTCTCTCTGATGTTTGTATATCCAGAAAACTGAGCACAACATATTGTGTATTGTGTACGATATTGTAACCAAATCTTAATATTCATTATAATATGTTGTTTTTAAGTATGTTCATAAATTTAAAAATTTCTAATATATCAATTGATAAAAGACAACTTTTCAAAACTACTACAGGTAGAGATAATCCATCTCCCAGTACTTAGCATCACAAGTATATGAACCACAGCTGCTTACTACAATATTCCAACTCATTATGATAGTAGCTAACATAAGTGTCTAGGTATAATTTATCCAAAGGTAAATTATATTTCTTGATTTTAAAAAGAGTTTACCATCCTTTTTTCTAGTGACTATTTAAAAGTGCTTTATAAATTAGTAGATAATTTATGTGACATGCTTTAAACACTAGTATTTATACTTCAGTGTTGTTCAAAGTTCTTTTGTTCAAAGCACTTTCCAACATTCTGAATGTGATGGTTTATGTATAGAGAGATAATATGCATATGGTAGATTGGGGTAAATGAAAAGGTTCTGCTCAGCCTCTGTGGATTTTTCCCTAAAGCACCATCCAGCAAATTCCTATGAGAATGAATCATAGTTAAAGTGAGCACTAACTTAAGTGAAACAGAATCTGTGCTTCCTATTAGTGACTGTGAATTAACTGTTTTGCAAGAGTTACCAATATTGGTTCACGTTAAAATGTTGATTTGAGACTACAAGTATATATATATATATATATATACCCATATATATAATTGTGTATATAATATATATAATATATAATATATAATAATTATTATTTATTATATTTTATAACAATATATTATTATATTTTATATATATTATAATATATATAAAATTATTCCAAAGCAAGCCTTCTCACTTTCATCATATTTACCTTGTAAAACTCCCCAAGGGTACTGACGGCCTCTGACCACCCTTTTTCCAACTTTCACTTCATCCGTACTTCCCACTACAGCAAGAGGTAAGTGTCCCTAGAAAGTAAGAACAGTTTTAATCATATTCCCTTATACAAATATGGCTTACTTTCTTACTCTTGTCTCTGTTACGGAATAATAAAGACAAAAATATCATAATAAGTTTATTCAAACAAATGATATATCCTGCCTCAAATTTTATGACTTGGCAATAAATTGATTTCTGCAACCATTTATGTCAGACCATGCACACAATTAAAAGCTACTTACTGAGTAGAGCCTAAAGCAAAGCATTCTGCTGTGGGGAATACAAAGAAAAAAGATTTTTAGTAGACATATTTTTCTCACATTCTCTTTACCTTAAAACACAAAGATAATGTCAAATAAATCATACACAGAGGATCTCATCAAGACGGCGGTGTAAGCAGACTCTGAATTCATCTCCTCCAATGAACACAACCAGGTTACAACTATTTTTGGAAAAATTACCCCAGATAGCAAACTGAAAACAGTATAAAAAGAACCCCCACAACAAGGGACAGTCCTGACTGAGGCAGAAGAGGCAGAAATTCCTTCTGGACAGAAAAAAAGCCACCTTCACGAGCAGCAGAGTTTCACTGCTGGCCAGGGGGGAGCCACCCTCAGATACGCAGCCCTCCCTGGTGGAGTGAGGCCCTGAGAGGGGGCCCGACACTGCTATAAGCATCCTTCAGACTCAGCACAATTGAGACAAGGGTCTTACTATCTGGTTTTGTGGGCTATTAACTGCAGCGGGTAATACCTTGAGAAAAGCTATCAGAGGAAAGTAAGAAAAAAAGGCTCTTAAAGGGCCCACACACAAGAATACTCTATCCAGCAAGGTTGTCATTCAGAATGGAAGGAGAGATAAAGAGCTTCCCAGAAAAGCAAAAATTAAAGGAGTTTATCACCAAGAAACCAGTTCTACAAGAAATGCTGAAGGAACTTATTTAAGCAGGAAAGCAATGACCATAAATAGGGATAAAAAATTATCAACCCTCCCCCCTCCCCAAAATCCAGGCAATAAAATCACTGGTAAAGGTAAAAATATATTAAAGGTAACAGACCAACCACCTATGAAATAACATGAAGGTTAAAAGACAAAAGTACTAAAATTACCTATTTCAATGATATGAGGGTAATGGATAGACACACACAAGAGATTATATATGATTTCAAAAACATAAAATGTGGGAGGAGGCGAATGAAAAAGCAGAGCTTTTAGAAAGAGGTCAAGCTAAAGAGTCTATCAACTCAATATAGACTGCTGTATACACAGAACATTATACAGGAACTTCATGGTAATCACAAACCAGAAACATATAATAAGTAAGCAAATAAGTAAGATGAAAGAAATCAAAGATATTACTAAAGAAAGCCATCAAACCACAAGGGAAGAGAGCAAGAGAAAAAGACAGTAATAGAGAAGAACTACTAAAACACCCAGGAAAAAAAAGTAACAAAATGGTAATAAATACATATCTGTCAATAGCTACTTTAAATGTCAATGGACTAAATACTCCAATCAAAAGGCATAGGGTGGTCAATTGGATAAAAAACAAGACCCATGTATATGCTGCATACAAGAGACACACTTCAGACCAAAAACACTCACAAACTGAAAGTGAAAGGATGGAAAAGGATACTCTATGCAAATGACAAAGAAAGAAAGTGGGGGTAGTAATACTTATATCAGATAAAATAGACTTTAAAGCAAAAAATGTAACAAGAGACAAAGAAGGGCACTACATAATGATAAAGGGAAGAATCCAACAAGAAGATATAACACTTGTAAATATCTATGCACCCAACATAGGAGTACCTAAATATATAAAGCAATTATTAACAGACATAAAAGGAGAAATAGACAGTAATACAACAATAGTAGGGGACTTTAACACTCCACTTACACCAATGGATAGATCACCCAAACAGAAGGTCAATAAGGAAACGCTGGCCTTAAACGACACCTTTGACCAGATGGACTTAGTAGATATATATAGAAGATTCCATCCAAAAACCACAGAATACACATTCTTTTCAAATGCCCATGGAACATTCTCCAGGATTGATCACATATTAGACCACAAAATAAGTCTCAATAAATTTAAGAAGATTGAAATAATACCATGCATCTTTTCTGACCACAAGGGTATGAAACTAGGAATCAACTACAGGAAGAAAAGAAAAGCCAGAAAAACGTGTAGATTAAACAAAATGCTACTGAACAATGATTGGGTCAATGAAGAAATCAAAGGAGAAATTTAAAAATTCCTGGAAAAAAATGAAAATGAAAATGAAAATTTGACATGCCAAAATCTATGAGACACAGCAAAAGCAGTTCTAAGAGGGAAGTTCATAGCAATTCAGGCCTACCTCAACATAGAAGAGAAATCCCAAAGTCAGCAGAAGGAAGGAAATAATAAAAATCAGAGCAGAAATAAATGAAAGAGACTAAAAATTAATGAAACCAAGAGCTGATTCTTTGAAAAGATAAACAAAAAAGGCAAACCTTTAGCTAGACCCACCAAGAAAAACAGAGAGAAGACTCAAATAAATAAAATAAGAAATGAAAGAGGAGAAATTACAATGGACATCTCAGAAATACAAAAGATAACAGAATCCTATGAAAAGCTATAAGCCAACAAATTGGATAATCTAGAAGAAATGGATAAATTCTTAGAAACGTATAACCTTCCAAAACTGGACCAAGAAGAAGTAGAGAATTTGAATAGACCAACCTCCAGTAAGGAGATCGAAACAGCAATCAAAGACCTCCCAAAAAAGAAAAGTCCAGGACCAAACATCTTCCATAGTGAATTCTACCAAACATTCAAAGAAAACGTAATACTTATCCTTCTCAAACTATTCCAAAAAGTTGAATGGGAGGGGAGGCTTCCTAACTCATTCTACGAAGCCAACACTATCCTGATACCAAAACCAGACAAGGACAACACGAAAAAAGAAAATTACAGGCCAATATCACTGAGGAACATCGATGCAAACATCCTCAACAAAATCCTAGCATATGGAATACAACACTTTTTATTTTTTTTTTTTAAGAAAGATTAGCCCTGAGCTAACATCTGCTGCCAATGCTCCTCTTTTTGCTGAGGAAGACTGGCCCTGAGCTAACATCCATGCCCATCTTCCTCTACTTAAACATGGGACGCTTACCACAGCATGGCTTTTGCCAAGCAGTGCCATGTCCACACCCAGGATCCGAACCGGCAGACCCTGGGCCGCCGAGAAGCAGAACATGTGAACTTAACCACTGCATCACCAGGCCGGCCCCTAAATACAATACTTTAAAAAGATCATCCATCATGATCAACTGGGTTTTATTTCAGGGATGCAAGGATGGTTCAACGTCCACAAATTTATCAATGTGATAGACCACATTAACAAAATGAACAATAAAAATCACATGATCATCTCAATAGATGCAGAGAAAGCATTTGACAAGATAAACAGCATCCTTTTATGAAAACAACTCTGAATAAAATGGGTATAGAAGGAAAATACCTCAACATAATAAAGACCATATATGACAAACTCACAGCAAATATCATTCTCAATGGAGAAAAATTGAAAGCTATCCCTCTAAGAACAGGAACCAGACAAGGATGCCCACTGTCACCACTCTTATTTAACATAGTATTGAAAGTCCTAGCCAGAGCAATCAGGCAAGAAAAAGAAATAAAAGGGATCCAAATTGGAAAGGAAGAAGTAAAACTGTCACTATTTGCAGATGACATGATTTTATATAAAGAAAACCCCAAAGAATCCACTAAAAAACTTTTAGAAATAATAAATGAATACAATCAAGTCGCAAGATACAAAATCAACATACAAAAATTGGCTGCGTTTCTATACACTAACAATGAAGTAGCAGAAAGAGAAATTAAGAATACAATCCCACTCACAATTGCAACAAAAAGAATAAAATACATAGGAATAAACTTAACCAAACAGGTGAAAGATCTGTACACTGAAAACTATAAAAAATTGTTGAAAGAAATTGAAGAAGAGACAAAGAAATGGAAAGATATTCCATGCTCTTGGATTGGAAGAATTAACATAGTTAAAATGTTCATACTTCCTAAAGCAATCTATAGATTCAATGCAGTCCATATCAAAGTTCAAACAATAGTTTTCATAGAAATAGAACAAAGAATCCTAAAATTTATATGGGACAACAAAAGACTCCGAATAGCCAAAGGAATCCTGAGGAAAAGGAACAAAGCTTGAGGTAACCCACTCTCTGATTTCAAAATATACTACAAAGCTATAGTAAGCAAAACAGCATGGTACTGGCACAAAATCAGACACAGAGACCAATGGAACAGAATCCAGAGCCCAGAAATAAACCCACACATTTGTGGACAGCTAATATTCGACAAGGGAGCCAAGAGCATACGATGGAGAAAGGAGAGTCTCTTCAATAAATGGTGTTGGGAAAACTGGACAGCCCCATGCAAAAGAAGGAAAGTAGACCATTATCTTACATCATGCACTAAAATCAACTAAAAATGGATTAAAACTTGAATGTAAGACCTGAAATCATGAAACTTCTAGAAGAAAATATAGACAGTACGCTCTTTGACATTGGTCTTAGCAGCATATTTTCAAGTATCATGTCTGACTAGACAAGAGAAAGAATAGAACAAACGAACAAATGGCACATCAAACTAAAAATCTTCTGCACAGCAAAGGTAATCATAAACAAAACTAAAAGACAACCTAACAATTGGGAGAAGATATTTGAAAACCATGTATCAGATAAGGGGTTAATATCCAAAATATACAAAGAACTCATATGTCCCAACAACAAAAAACCCAACAATCCAATTAAAAACTGGGCGAAAGATCTGAACAGAGATTTCTCCAAAGAAGATATGTGGATGGCCAACAGGTGCATGAAAAAATGTTCAACATCATTAACTATCATGGAAATGCAAATCAAAACTACAGTGAGGTATCACATCACTCCCGTCAGAATGGTTACCATTAACAAGACAGGAAAGAACAAGTGTTGGAGAGGATGTGGAGAGAAGGGAACCCTCGTACACTGCTGGTGGGAGTGCAAACTGGTGCAGCCACTATGGAAAACAGTATGGAGTTTCCTCAGAAACTTAAGAATATATCTACCATACGATCCAGCTATTCCACTGCTGGGGATTTATCCAAACAATTGGAAACCACAAACGCATAAAGATACATGCACCATGTTCATTGCAGCATTATTCACAATAGCCAAGACTTGGAAGCATCGTAGGTCCCCAACAAGGGATGAATGGATAAAGGAGATATGGTATTTATACACGATGGAATACTACTCAGCCATAAGAAATGATGAAATCCGGCCATTTGTGACAACATGGATGGACCTTGAGGGTATTACACTAAGTGAAATAAGTCAGAGGGAGATAGTCAAATACCATATTTTCTCACTCATAAGTAGAAGATAAAACCAATGACAAACACATAGCAACAGAGATTGGATTGGTGGTCACCATAGGAGAAGGGGGCAGAGGGGAGGGCAAAAGGGAGGATTAGGCACACATGTGTGGTGATGGACTATAATTAGTGTTTGGATGGCGAACATGATGCAATCTACACAGAATTTGAAATATATTATGATGTACGTTTGAAAGCTGCATAATGGTATAATCCAATGTTGCTGCAATAAAAAAGAAATAAAAAAGAAATGATCCGCAAATAACTTTTAACTCCAATATAAAAGTTAAAAAACAAAAGTATTGAGAATAATTATAATAATTAGTTAATGGGTATACAATATAAAATATATTAATAAATAGCCCTGTATATGTCAGTAAATTCTAAATACAATTAAAATTTCACTCTGGATGGTGAGAGTCAGGGGCAGTCTGAAAAATGAGGTGCAACCCAAGAAAGACTTGGGAAGATGATAAACAAAGTAGGTAAAAAAACAAAAAAGGAAGCTACAGACCAAAATCTTATGAATATTGATGAAAAAGGACAAAAAAAGAAAAAAAAAGAAGGCATACAAATCAGAAATAAGTGAGTTATCTCTGTTCTCAGATGACATGATATTTTCAACATATTTTAATTTAAATATAATTGACATATAACATTAGTTTCACGTGTATAACATAATGATTAAATATTTGTATAGATTGTGAAATAACCACCAAAATAAGTCTAGTTAACATCCATCACCACACATAGTTAGAATTTTTTTCTTGTGTTGAGATCTTTTTTTTTTTTAAAGATTTTATTTTTCCTTTTTCTCCCCAAAGCCCCCCCGTACATAGTTGTGTATTCTTCGTTGTGGGTTCTTCTAGTTGTGGCATGTGGGACGCTGCCTCAGCGTGGTCTGATGAGCAGTGCCATGTCCGCGCCCAGGATTCGAACTGACGAAACACTGGGCCGCCTGCAGCGGAGCACGCGAACTTAACCACTCGGCCACAGGGCCAGCCCCTTGTGTTGAGATCTTTTAAGATCTTCTTAACAACTTTGAAATATACAGTACAGTATTATTTTTTCCTTTTCTTATTGTGGTAACATTGGTTTATAACATTATATAAATTTCAGGTGTACATCGTTATATTTCAATTCCTGTGTAACTTATATCATGTTCACCATGCAAAGACCAATTACAGTGCATCACCACACACATGTTGCCTAATCACCTCTTTTGCCATCATCACTCCCCACTTCCCCTCTGGTAACCACCAATCCAATCTCTGTTTCTATATGATTGTTTGCTGTTTTTGTTGTCTACTTAGGAGTGAGATCATATGGTATTTGACTTTCTCCCTCTGCCTTATTTTGCTTATCATAACACCCTCAAGTTCCATCCATGTTGTCACAAATGGCCGGATTTCATCATTTCTTATGGCTGAGTAGTATTCCATTGTGTATATATGCCACATCTTCTTTATCCATTCAACCCTTGATGGGCACCTAGGTTGCTTCCAAGTCTTTGCTATTGTGAATAATGCTGCAATAAAAATAGGGGTGCATGTATCTTTATGCACTCCTAATTTTGCTTCTTTCTCTGTGCTTCTATCTATGTATTACATGGGTCATATATGTCTTCTGATCTTGGAGAGGTGGCCTGATTTAAGATATGCATTATGAGGCCCAGTAATGTTCTCGCTCTTGTCACTAGTCCCAAATGTTCCAGGAGCATCCCCTTTGTGGGCTACTTTTGTCCTGTTGTGGCAGGGTGGCTCTTGTGGCAGATGCCCAGGGAGCCTAGGCTGTCTCCCTGGCTGGTTGGTTGTAATTCTCAGCTGCATGTAGCTGCTATGGACACTTCAGTCACTCTATTGGGTATGGAGATCCCAGCACAGTTGGCTGCAAGGTCTAATAGCACATTCATGTTGCAGTTGTTCTGTTGAGTAGGCCCCAAGCATGCTGGTTGCTAGGCTCATGGGCTTACAATTGCTGTATGCCTCCAGCCTGCAAGGCTGTCAGCTCTCTCAGGACTGAAGCTGAGTGGGACTGGCCTCAGACATGGGAGCACCTACCCTTTTCAGGCTTTTGAATGTGTGGCAAATCCCTTATGTAGCTGTTTGAGAAGCACAAGTCTTCTGCAGCTATGTCCTACCTCCCACGTGGCCTCACACACCATTAACACAGTCCTTCCTCATGTGCTCATCCAAACCTCCTGAAGTGGACCCAGTCACCCCACTGCAGAAGCCTCACACACTCACCCAGTGCCCCAGACACTCCACCCACTCCTCACACATGCCCTGCCCTACAGAGGCTAACCTTCTCCTTTGGCTGCAGAGGATCCAGGCACCCAGCTTATGCAGGCTAAGTTTCCCAAGGGCTTGCTGTTGGGTAGGGCCAGTCCCTAGGGCAGGCTGCCTGCCCTTGCTGAGCTGGATTAAATTGGTGCTCTAGTAGGTGGGGCAGACCCTGGTATACCATGCCAGAGGAAGTACCTCAATGGCATCTTCCAGCCTCTGTGTCAGCACATCTGTATTAGGTCACAATAATGGCTGCTGCCAATGTCTCAGTCCCTGGAGAGGTCTCACCTCTCACCAACATGCACCAAGAGACTATTAGGTGAGTCTCTTCTTGCCAAAGGACTGTGCAGCTTTCTTTCTGGTGATTTTAGGTTGCTTTCCAGAATGGGTGAATTTGTCCATGGGCCCTTTAAGAGCTGGCTTTTTACCCCTTTGTGTCCAATAGCTTTTCTGGAAGTATTCTCAACAGACTTGAGTAGCCAAAAAAATCTTGAAAAAGAAGAACAAGATTGGATGTTTCACACTTCCTGAATTCAAAACATATTACAAAGCTATAGTAGTCAAAGCAGATTGGTACTGGCATAAGGACAGACATAGAGGCCAATGGAGTCAAACAGAATTAATTCTCATGTATTTGATCAAAAGATCTTTGATAAAAGTGACAAAACAACTGCATTTGAAATGGACAATCTTTTCAACATATGGTGCTGGGAAAACTGATTACCAACAGGCAAAAGAATAAAGTTGGCCTTATCTTACATCATATAAAAATTAACTCAAAGTCAATTAAAGACCTAAATATAAGATCCCAAACTATAAAACTACTAGAAGAAAACATAGGATATGGATTTGGCAATAATTTTTTTAGTAAGACATGAAAAGCATGGGCAACAAAAGCAAAAAATACAAGTGGGACTACATCAAAGTTAAAAACTCTGTGCATCAAAGTACATAGTCAACAAAGTAAAGAGTCAATCTATGTAATGGAAGACAATATTTTCAAACCAAATCAAATAACGGGTTAATATCCACAATATATAAATAACTCCTAAAACTAAGCAAATTTTTAGTAAAATTAATAAATTTTAAAATGGACAAAGAACTTAAATAGACATTTCTCCAAAGATGAACACAAATGATATGAAAATATGCTCAGCTTCACTAACCAATAGAAAAATGCAAATCAAAACCACAATGAGATATTGCCTCACACTCATTTAGATGGCTTCTATTAAAAAAAGACTATAACAAGTCTTGACAAAAATGTGGAAAAATTGAAGCCATTGAGCATTGTTGGTGAGACTATAAAATGATGCAACCATTATTTAGTCTTAAAAAGGAAAGAAATTTTGTCAAATTCTGCAACATGGATGGACCTTGAGAACATTATGCTAAGTAATATTAACCGGTCACAAAACACAAATAACATGACTCCACTTATATGAGATGTCTAAAATAGTCAAATTCATAAAAACAGAAATCTGAGTGGTGGTTGCCAGGGCAAGAGGTAGATGGAGAATTGTTGGTATGGATATGCAAGATTAAAATGTTCTGGAAATCTGTTGAGCAACAATGGGGATGTACTTAACACTAAAACCAAAAGAACAGAAGTCATACAAAATATGATCTCAGATCATAGTAGAATTAAAGTAGAAATCAATAACAAAAAAATAGCTGCAAAAATTGAAGATAAAACAACACACTTTCAGGGACCGATCCCTTGATCAAGTAGTTAAGTTCACACACTCTGCTTCGGTGGCCCAGGGTTTCACCACTTCAGGTCCTAGGCATAGACATGGCACCGCTCATCAAGCCATACCGAGGTGGCATCCCACATAGCACAACCAGAAGGACTTACAACTAGAACATACAAATATGTACTGGGGGGCTTTGGGGAGAAGAAGAAGAAGAAAAATGAAGATTGGCAACAGATGTTAGCTCAGGTACCAATCTTTAAAAAAAACACACACACACTTTTAAATAACCCATGGCTCAAAGGAAATTTTTAAAGTATTTTGAACTAAATGAAAATAAAAATAAAAGTTAAGAAAATAGGTGGAATTCAGTGAAACCAGTGCTTAGAGAGAAATTTATAGCATTCAATGCATATATTAGAAAACAGGAAAGATATACATTAATAATCTAAGCTTCTACTAGGAAAAAGGGAAAAAAGGGCAAATTACATCCAAAGTAAGCTGAAGAAAATAAAAATTAGGGCAGAAGTCAATGAAATTGAAAGAGGAAATCAATAGAGAAAATCAGCAAAACCAAAAGCTGGTTCTTTGAAA
Source organism: Equus quagga (assembly GCF_021613505.1). Classification (NCBI taxonomy): domain Eukaryota; kingdom Metazoa; phylum Chordata; class Mammalia; order Perissodactyla; family Equidae; genus Equus; species Equus quagga. Next base: position 23,444,957 of record NC_060273.1, on the reverse strand, counting down.
ATATCAAAAATATATATAAGCCTCTACCTAGGTTAACTAAGAAAAAAAGAAAAGACACAAATTATTAATATCAGAAATCAAAATGAGACCATCACTACTGACCCCATGTACATGAAACTGAAAATAATGGAATACATTGAACAATTGAACAACCCACATATTTGATAACCTAGGTGAAATGAATCAATTCATACAAATTTACACAAGGAGAAATAATATGAATTTGCCTTTATCTCTCAAAGAAATTGAGTCAATGATTAATAAATTTTCAAAATGTGAAGCACCAGACCAAAATATGTTCACTAGTGAATTTTTCCATTCATTTAAGGAATAAATTGTACCATTTTCTGAAATCTTTTCCAGTAAATAGAAGCAAAGAGAATATTTCCTCATTCTGAAGCCTGCATTATCTTAATACCAAAATGAAACAAAGACATTAAAAGAAAGAAAAACTACAGACCAATATCTCTGATGAAAATAGATGCAAAAATCCTCAACAAAATATTAGTAGATTGAATCCAACACTGTATAAACAGAATTATACTCCATGACCAACTGGGATTTGTTCCACTTGGATTGGATCAACATTTAAAAATCTATTACTGTATCCATTACATCAAGAGCCTAATGTAGAAAAACACATAATCATATCAATAAATGCATTTGACAAAAAGCATTTGAAAAAAATCCAACAACCTACATGATAAAAACTCTCAGCAAACTAGGAGTAGCAGGAAACTTTTTCAACTTGATAAAGAAGAACATCTGAAAAAACTACAGCTATTATCACAAGGGTGAAAAACTAGAGGTGTTTCTACTAAAATTTCTGCAACTAATAAGCAATAATAACAAGGTTTCAGGATCCATGGTTAATACACAAAAATCAATTGCTTTTTCATATGTCAGCAATAAACAATTGGAATTTGAAATTAAAAATACAATATCACAGTAACGACAAAAAATTAAGTAGCTAAGCATAAATCTAAGAAAATATGTGTAAGATCTATATGAAGAAAACTATAAAACTCTGAAGAGATAAATGAGAGAAAAATAAACGGAGACATCCCATTTACATAGAGAGGAAGACACAATTTTGTCAAGATGTCAGTTTGTCCCAACAAAATCTATAGATTCAACACAATTAAAATCAAAATCCCAGCAACCTATTTTGTTACAATTGACAAACTATCTCTAAAATTTATTTTGAAAAGCAAAGGACCCAGAATTTCCAACACAATATTGAAGAAGAAGAAAGTTGGAGGACTGATAATACTTGACCTCAGAACTTACTACAAAGATACTGCAATCAAGACAGTGTGGTAATATCAAAAGAATAGACAAGTAGATAATGGAACAGAATAAATAGAAAGCCCAGAAATATTCCCACACAAATACAGTCATCTGATCTTTGATAAAGAATCAAAGGCAACTCAATAGAGAAAAGATAGTCATTCCAACAAATGATGCTGGACGAACTGGACATCCACGTGCAAAAAAACAATCTATAAACAGACATTACCTATATCACAAAAATTACCTGGAATTGGATCATACACCTATGGAATGAACAACAACAAAAAGAATACTAATGTATGCTGGGAACTTTAGTTAATAATGTATCAATATTGACATCAATTGTAACAAATGTAGCAAACTAATGCATGATGTTAATAACAAGAAAAATCTCGGGGGGAGGTGTCTTAAAAATGTATATAGGAACTCTGTACTTTCTGCTTAATTTTTCTGTAAACATTAAACTACTAAAAAAAAGTCTTTTAAATAACTTTTTAAAGGACAGAAAAGGTGCTGAAAGACACATGTGAGGTGAGAGTTTAATAAAGGCTAAACTGTGTGACTGCTACTTTGCAAAGGTGAACTGAGTAATGAGACAACTGAGAGGGACTCTCCTGGAGTTATAACAAATAACAAATACCTCAGGAACTATTCCTTAAAGAAGCCACAATGTGGAGTGATTTGAACAAGATAGTGAAATGGGAGTTCTCTGCCATAATCTCCCCACAGAAGCATAAATTTTGACAACCACTCATGGACAAGAGTGCCTTTGTAGGAATCCAGGCGTCCAGTGGAGAAGTTCCAACACAGCATTTGAGCAAAAAGTCTGAGAATAAATACTTCGAAGAAGATAAGAAGAACAATTTCACTTTACTCACATTGCCTCTTGCCTTTGGTGGCCCAGGACAGTGCTAAGTGACCCATGGGGCCCATTGTTTCTCCCATGGGGAAAGTGAGAGTGAGTGCCCAGCTTCCTCAGCCATGTGGGTGCTATCCAAAAGGACCACTTCTGTCTGGCCCCCCTCAGAATACTGAGGTGAGTAGCATGGCTGAGTGATTGGGGGAAGCTGGGAGTGAAAAGCAAAGAATAGAAATGATAGTCTCAAGGGCATGGAACTCAACAAAAGGCCATGGATACTCCCAGCCACGTGGTTAAATTCCATCAGGAGGCTGCCCAATGAGTCATTTGGGACACCTTGCCAGTGGACCTCACCAACTGGTCCATGGGCATGCCAGCACTCAAGGTACCTCACCCATTCACAAGGCCAGTTACCAGGAGTGTCCCTGCAGAGAGTAAGTGCAAGACTTTGCAGTTGGCTCATGAGCATGCACATAAAGCTGACTCAACTCAGCAGGATTGGGAGAAGGCACACAAATGTGAGATTTCAGGGCATCACCCTAGAGAAACAAACAGGAGGCTCTCAGAACATGACCAACTTGATGGGAATAAGAGAAGGGATACAATATTAAGAATTGCCCCCAGAGGCAACAAGAGATGTGGAGGAGGAATATCCATTAAAAAGTATGAGAGCACCTCAGAATTGCTAGCTTAGAATACTGGCAAAGATATTGGTATCCAGAAGCCAGTTAGTAAAGACCAGAGGAGGTGACACCTTCTTAAAATGAAAATAAAAAATACCAGGACTTTAGGGAACAAGAAAAATCAAGGACACATGGCATCACCAAAGGAACAGAATAATTTTTCAGTAACCAATCTCAAAGAAATGAAGATCTATAAAGTGCATGACAAAGAATTCAAAGTAATTGTCTTAATGGAGTTCAGCCAGCTACAGTGGACAAAGATATACAACTCTACGAAATCAGGAAACAATACGTGAACAAAAAGAGAATTTCAACAAAGAGATGGAAATCATAAAAATAATCAAGCAGAAATGTTGGAACTGACGAATAAAATAAAATGATGTAATAGAGAGCATCAATAGCAGACTTGATGAAGCAGAAGAATCAGTGAACTTAAAGCATTTGAAGTTCCCCCATCAGAGGAGAAAAAGGAAAAAATGAAAACAAATGAAGAAAGAATACGGGATATAAGAAAACTCATATATGCATTATGGGAATCACAAAGAAGAAGAGAAAGAAAAAAGAGCAGAAATTTTATTAAAGAAATAATGGCTGAAAATTTCCCAAATCTAAGGAAAGAAATGGACATCAAGGCACATAAAACTCAACATCTCCAAAAAGGTTGAACCCAAAAAGAGACTACACCAAGGCACTTTATAAATAGCACTTCATAAAAATCAAAGAAAAGGAATTTTGAAAGCAGGAAGAGAAATCAAATTGTCACATAAAAGGACACTCTTAATAAGAGTATCAGCAAATTTCCCAACAGAAACTTGCAGGCCAGAACAGAGTGGATGATATATTCAAAGTGCTGAAGGAAAACAAAACCAGACTAAGAATGCTTTAACCAGAAAAGCTATCCTTCAGAAATGAAGGAGAGGCAAAGACTTTCCCAGACAAACAGGAGCAAAGGATTTTATCACTAATAGACCTGTCTTACATAAAATGTTAACGGGAGTCCTTCAAGCTGAGACAAAGGGATGTTAACTAATAAAATGAAAACATATAAAGCATAAATCTCACTGGAAAATGTAAGTATCAAATTCAGATGCAAATTTAAGTCAAATTCAGATAATCTAATAATGTAATGGTCAAGTATAAATCCTTTTAAGCTCTAGTATACACGTTAAAAGAGATAAGTAATAAAAATAACTTCAATAATTTGTTAATGGATACACAATATAAAATGATGTAAACTGTGACATAAAAAACATAAACTGTTCATGGGGAGTAAAAAGGTAGTTTTGCATGATATCAAAGTTATCAGCTTAAAATAGACGGTTATAACAATAAGGTGTTTTATGTAAGCCTCATGGCAACTACAAAAAAAACTACAGGATATACACAAAAGATAAAGAAAAAGGAATCAAAGCATATCATTATAGAAAATTATCAAATCAAAAGAGAAACAAAAAGAGGAAGAAACAAAAGATCCACAAAACCCAAAAAACAATTAACAAAATGGCAATAGAAGCCCTTGTCTAGCAAAAAGTATTTTAAATGTAAATTATTAGATTCTCTAAACAAAAGACATAGAGTGGTTGAATGGATAAAAAAAAGAGACACATTAAAATGCTGCCTATAAGTACCCACTTCAGCCTGAAGGACATATATATGCTCAAAGTGAGAGATAGAAAAAAATGTTCCATATAAATGGAAACCAAAAGACAGCAAGGGTGGAATACTTATATCAGACAGAGTATACTTTAATTCAAAATATACAAGGACTAAGAAGGTCATTATATAATTACATAAGGGGTCAATTCATCAAGAGGGTATTACAATTGTAAATCATCACAGCACAAAAAATATATATATATTTATATATAAATATATAAAGCATATATTAATAGATCTGAAAGGAAAAATACACAGCAATGCAATAATAGTAGGGGACTTCAATACTACACTTTCAACAATGAATAAATCATACACACAGAAAATCAATAAGAAACAGAGGACGTGAACTGCAATTTACACAAAATAGACCTAACAAATTTATAAGGAACGGTCCATCCAACAGCAGCAGATTACAAACTTTTCTCAAGCATCCAAGGGGCATTCTCCAGGAAGATGATATGTTAGGTCACAAAAGAAGTCTTAAAAATTTTAAGATTGAAATCATATCAAATATCTTTTCTAAGCACAATGGGACAAAACTAAACTAATAACAGGAAGAAAACCAGAATATTCACAAACGTGTGGAACTTAAAGAACACACTCTTGGGACTGGTCCAGTGCCTGAGTGGTTAAGTTCATGTGCTCCACCTTAGCGACCTGGGGTTCACTGCTTCAGATCCTGGGCATAGACCTATGCACTGCTCATCAATCCCTGCTGTGGCAGCATCCCACACAGAAGAACTAGAATGACCTACAACTAGGATATGCAACTATGCACTAGCGCTTTGGGGAGAAAAAAGAAAAAAAGAGAAAGATTGGCAAAAGATGTTAGCTCAGGGCCAATCTTCCTCACAAAAAAAAAAAGAGAACACACTCTTGAACAACCAATAGTCAAAATAAATCAGAAGGGAAATAGAAAATATCTGGAAACAAAAACAGAAACATCAAAACATATGTGATGCTGCAAAAGTAGTTCTAAGAAGGAATTATATAGCAATAAATGTCTACATTTAAAAAAAGATTCTGATTAATGATGGCAATATAGGAGGCTCCTGAACTCACCTCCTCCCACAGACACACAGACTCTACAGCTACATACGGAAGAATTTCCAGTGAAAGAAATCCAGAAACTAGCTGAGCAACTCTTGCGCATCGAGTAGTGAAAAAAAAAACCCACATTAGAGAGGCTGAGACACAATCTCACCAAGAACCCACTCTCAGTGTGGCATCACAAAACCAGGAGGAAACTCACAACCTCCAGATTCTCCCTCATGAGTAAAGTGCTTGGATTCCACATCTGTCACACAACTTTAAATACATCCATCTGAGAAACAGACCTCAAAAAATCTAGCTGTAAAAGGCAACGGAGCTTGCTTCCAAGAGACCCACAAGGCTATAGCAAAATAAGAAACAGTTCTTAAGGAGCTCAGGAGGATTCACTGTAGCCATCCTCCCAGGGCCCATCACAGAGGCAGTAGACTGAAACCAGTCTTTCCATGAAGGATACCTACTTGCTTATCTTAAACGCTGTAGCCCGAGGGGCAGACTTCTAATTTAGCACACACCTATGGGCTAACTTCACTACTGCCCAGACATGAGGGAGACTGGTGGATACAATCTTTGTGTTCTCCCTCCACCTTCCTTCATGTCACTGGTATTTCCTGGTAAGAAGCTCGTACATAGGTCTGGCATCCTGGCTTTTGTGGGTACTGCACAGGGGACACATTCCTTGATCACCTGACTCTGGTGGTCAGTGGAGCATACATGTGTAGTTCCCATAGGACAGTAACAGAGAAGCAGTTCTTAACAAGCTATCTCCCAAGAGCCCAGCACAGAGGCAGAAGACTGAAAAAAGTCTTCCTAAGAAATAAGACTTTTCTTATCTTAAAATGTGTGGCCTGAGAAGAAGCCTCTAATTTAATACATATCTAGGGACTGACTGTAATACCCTCCAGAGACCTGGGAGGCTGGCAGGTGCCATGTTCATGTTCTCTTTCTGCCTCACTAGAGGAGGCTACCTCCCCAAAAGGAGCTTGTGCTCACATCTAGAACCCTGGCTGTTATGGTTGATGCCCAGTGTATACACCCATTGATTGTCTGGTTCTGGTAGCCAGAATCGATTAAATTTTGGGGTTTCACAGGACTTTAACAAACATAGAAACAGCCCTTAACCAGCTATCCTGCCAGGGTACAGTGCAGAGGAAGCAGGCTGAAATGCCCAGTCTTTCTGGGGAAAAGACCCATATACAGATCTTAAAAGCAGCAGCCTGAAGGTCAGGCTTCTAATTTAACACACATCTAGGGGCTGAATTCAATAGTCTCCAGAGGCTTGGGAGGCCAGCAAACTCCATCTTCATGCTTTCCATATGTCATGCCACACGTCATCAGTGACACCATAAAAGGAGCTTGTGTACACTTGTGGTGCCCCAGCTTTTGTGGCTGCCACCCACAGGACACATCTATTAATGGCCTGTATCTGATGGCCAGGAGGACTTGTGTAAACAGGTTCAATAAGATGGTAGAAAAAAAGAAACATTTTTAAACTGGATATCCCCCAGGGCTCAGTGTAGAGAAAACAGAAAGAAATGTTCATCTTCTACTCTTCCCCTGAAAAAGATTTATTTGCATACTTTAAAACTGCTGCCTGAGGTCCCAATTTCCAATGAGCCTACATCTAGGTGCTGACTGAGATACTCACCTTTGAAACACTGACAGGTCTTAGCACAACCTCAACAAACGAGAACCAATAAGAACAAAAAAAAACCACTTGGACAATCACAAAGATTTGAGAGAAAACTAAGAGCTAGGGCAAGGTTGAATCATACGATTGATCTCTTACCTGAGTTCACCCCTACAAGACTGGGAGTAGTGGCTGTTTTATCTAATGTACAGAAATCAACACGGAAAGTAAAGGAAAATAGAGTCAGAGGAATATGTGCCAAATGAAAGAACTAAATAAAACTCTAGGAAAAAAAACCTTTAGTGGAATGGAAATAACTGATTTATCTAATAAAGATTTCAAAATAATGGTCATAAAGATGCTTACTGAGTTCAAAGAAAGAATGGATGAACAGATGAGAATTTCAACAAAGAGATACAAAATATAAGAAAGTACCAAACAGAAATCACAGAGCTGAAGAATACAATAGAAACACTAAAAAATTCAATAGAGGGTTCAACAACAGACTAGGTCAAATGGAGAAAGGGTTCAATGAACTAAAAGACGGGTAGTGGAATTCAATCAATCACAGAAGAAAAAAGGAAAAAGAAGGAAAATGAGTTAATATAGCCTAAGAAACTTATGAAATAACATCAAGTTGACCAATATTTGCATTATAACATCCCAGAGGGAGAAAAAGAGAGAAAGAGGTGGAACGTTTATTTGAAGAAATAATGGCAGAAAACTTCTCTAACCTGAGGAAGGAAACAAACATCCAGATCCAGGAAGCCCAGAGAGTTACAAAAATTGGAATCCAAAGAGACCCACATCAAGACATATTATAATTAAATTGCCAAAAGTTAAAGACAATGAGAGAATTTTAAAAGCAGCAAGAGAAAAAGAATTCGTTTCTTTAATGGATCCCCATAAGACTATCACCAGATTTTTATGCAGAAGCTTTACAGGCCCAGAAGGGAGTGACACAATATATTCAAAAGGGTGAAAGAAAGAAAACTGCCAACCAAGAATACTCCACCAGGCAAAGTTGTCTTTCAGAAATGAACGAAAGATAGAGTTTTCCAGACAAGCAAAACCTGAGGGAGCTCATCATCACCAGATATGCCTAACAAGAAATGTTAAAGAGATTTCCATAAGCTGAAACCAAAGAGAGAAATAGATACAATAATAGCTGGGGACTTTAATATTCCATTTTCACCAGTGGACATATCATCCAGACAAAAAAACCCACTACAGAAACATTGGACTTAAATGACATATTAGGCCAGATGGACATAATATATTTTCACGTACATTCATCCAAAGAAGCAGAATACACATGTTTCTCTAGTGCACATGAAATATTCTCCAGAATAGCTTATATATGGACCACAAAATGTCCTAATAAATTTAAGAAGATTGAAATTATATCAAGCATGTTTTCCAACCACAATGTTATGAAACTAGAAATTAATTACAAGAAGAAAATGGGAAAATTCAGAAATATGTAGGGAATTAGAAAAGCATGCTACTAGGGCAGCCCAGTGGCATAGTGGTTAAGTTCGTGCACTCTGCTTTGGCGGCCAAGGGTTTGCAGGTTCATATCCCGAGCATGGACCTAGCACTGTTTGTCAAGCCACACTGTGGCAGCATCCCACATAAGCTAGAAGAAGATTGGCATAGGTGTTAGCTCAGCAACAATCTTCCTCAAGCAAAAAGAGGAAGATTGGCAACAGATTTTAGCTCAGGGCCAATCTTCCTCACACATACACAAAAATGCTACTGAAAAACCAGTGGCTCAAAAATAAATAAAAAATATCTTGAGACAAATGGAAATAAAAACACAACATACCAAAACTTATGAAATGCAACATAAGCAGTTCTAAGAGGAAAGTTTGTAGTGATAAACACCTACATCAAGAAATAAGAGAGATTTCACATAAACAACTTAAATTTAACCTCAAGAAAAAAAATAAAAAATGAACCTCAAAGTTAATAGAAGGAAGAAAATAACAAAGATAAGAGCAGTAATAAATGAAATAGAGAACAAAAAATTAGAAAAGATCAATGAAACTAAGAGCTAGATTTTTGAAAAGATAAAATAGACAAACCTTTAATAGACTCACCAAGAAAACAGATGACGACTCAAATAAATAAAATTAGAAATAAAAATGCGTTACAAATACTAAAGAAATACAAAGGATCACAATCGACTACTATGAACCATCAAGCTCCAACAAATTGGACAACCTAGAAGAAACAGACAAATTCCTAAAAACATACAATCTGCCAAGAGTGAATAATGAAGAAATAGAAAATCTGAACAGACCAATTACTTGAAGAGAGATTGAATCAGTAATCAAGAACCTGTCAACAAACAAAAGTCCAAGATCGTATGGCTTCCCAAGTGAATTCTACACACACTTATAGAAGAATTAGTACCAATCCTTCTCAAAGTCTTCCAAAAAATAGAATAGGATATTATACTTCCAGACTTATTTTATTTTATTTTTCTAAATATTTTTTGGTGAGGAAGACTGCCTTAAGCTAATGTCTGTTGCCAATCTTCCTCTTTTTTGTATGCAGGACAATGCTGCATAATGGTTTAATGAATGGTGTGTAGGTCTGCACTCAGGATCTGAAACCATGAACGCTGGGACACCAAAGCAGAGCACGTGAACTTAACCACTACGCCATCAGGCCAGCCCCCAAACTCATTTTAGAAGGCCAGCACTACCTGATAACAAAACCAATCAAGGACACTATAATAAATGAAAATCACAGGCCAGTATTCATACAATGATGGTTTAACATTTACAAATCAATGTGATATACCACATTAACAAAATGAAGGATAAAAATCACACGATCATCTCAATAGATGCAGAAAAACATTTGACAAAATTCAACATCCATTTATGACAAGCGCTCTCAACAAAGTGAGTATAGATGAAATGCAACTCAACATAATAAAGGCATATATGATGATCCCACAGCTAACATCATACACAATGACGAAAAGTTGAAACCTTTTCCTCTAAGATCAGGAACAAGACAAGGATGCCCACTATCACTGCTGCCATCACCATAGTACTGGAAGTCCCAGCCAGAGCAATTAGGAAAGAAAAAATAATAAAATGCATACAGATTGGAAAGGAACAAGTAAAACCATCTCTCTGTGCAGAGGACATGACTTATGTATAGAAAACTCTAAACTCCACCAAAACACTATTATAAATAATAAATGAAATCAATAAAGTTGCACAATAAAAAATACAAAATTTAGTTGTATTTTGTACTTTAATAACAAGCTGCCAGAAAGAGAAATTAAGAAGACACACATTTAAAATTGCAGAAACAGGATGAAATTCTGAGAATAAACTTAATCAAGGAGGTGAAAGATCAGTACCTTGAAAATTATAAGACATTGCTAAAAAGGAATTGAAGAACACACAAACAAATGGAAAGATATTCCATGATCATGAATTGGAAGCCTTAAGGTGAAAATGTCCATACTAACCAAGGCAATCTACAGATTCAATGCAATCTCTTTCAAGTTTCCAATAACATTTTTTTAGAGAAATAGAACAAACAATCCTAAAATATGTATAGGTCCTCAAAAGACCCCTAAAGCCCAAGCAATCTTGAGAAAGAAAAACAAAGCTAGAGGTATCAAAGCTGATTTCAAACTATATTACAAAGCTATAGTAATCAAAACAGTATGGAATTGGCATAAAAAGAGAAACACAGATCAATGGAACAGAATATAGAGCCTAGACATATATCCATGCATATATGTTCAATTAATTTAACACAAAGGATGGGGCCGGCTCCGTGGCCGAGTGGTTAAGTTCGCATGCTCCACTGCGGCGGCCCAGGGTTTGGATCCTGGGCGCGGACATGGCACGACTTGTCAGGCCACGTTAAGGTGGTGTCCCACATCCCACAACTAGAAGGACCAGCAACTAAGATATACAACTGTGTACAGGGGGGTTTGGGGAGATAAAGCAGAAAAAAAAAAAGATTGGCAACAGTTGTTAGCCCAGGTGCCAATCTTTAAAAAAAATTTACACAAAGGAGCCAAGTATATACAATGGAGAAAGGATAGTCTCTCCAATAAATAGTGTGAGGAAAAATAGCCACAAGCAGAAGAATTAAGCTATTTTACACCATCCACAAAAACAACTGAAAATGGATTAAATATTTGAGCATAAGACCTAAAACCATAAGACTCCTCAAAAAAGCAGGGATTAAACTCCTTGGCATCAGTCAGCCAAGGTTTTATGTATTTGACACCAAAAACAAAGGCAATTAAAGGGAAAAAAGCAGCAAATGGGACTACCTCAAAGTAAAACCTTCTGTACAGCAAAGGAGACTATCAATAAAATCTACAGAATGGAATAAAATATTCACAAATCATATTTCTGATAAGAAGTTAATATCCAAAGTATATAAAAAACTCAATAGGAAAAAATCAACTAATCCCATTTTAAAATGGACAGAACAACTGATTAGACATTTTTCCAATGAAAACATACAAATGGACAACAGGTACACAGAAATGTGTTCAACATCACTAATCTTAAGGGAAATTCAAATGAAAACTATAATGAGATCTCACCTTAGACCTGTTAGAATGGCTATTATCAAAGAGACAAGAGATAACAAGTGCTGGCATAATGCAGAGAAAAGAGATTCTTTGTGCATTGTTGGGAAAATGTAAATTGGTACTGCCACCTAGAAAACACTATGGGTGTTCCTTAAAAAATTAAAAATATAGCTACCACATGATACAGTAATTCCACTTGTAGGTATTTATCTGAAGAAAACAAAATCACTATATTGCAGCACCCTATGTTTATTGCAGCAATATTTACAATATTGTAAATTCACATTATTTACAATAGCCAAGCAATGGAAACAACCTAAGTGTTCATCAACAGAGGAATGGATAGAAAAAACTGTGGTATTTACAAGCAATTGAATAATATTTAGACATATAAAAGACAGAAATCTCATTATTTGTGATGACACAGATGGACCTTAAGGACATTATGCTAAATGAAATAGGCATGACAAGGAAAGACAATTACTGTATGACTTCATTTATATGTAGAATCTTAAAAAAAAATCAAACTCATAGAAAAGAGATCAGATTGGTGGTAGTCAGAGGCTGAGGGTGAAGGATGAACAAGATGGGTGAAGGTGGTCAAAATGTGCAAACTTCCAATTGTAAGATAAATAGGGCCTGGAGATGTAATGTACAGCATGGTGACTATACTTAATAGTACTGTATTATATTAACACAGTACTTAATAGTAATATACTTAACAGTACTGGTATTTCCTAAGAAAGTAGATCTTAAGAGTTCTCATCACAAGAAATACAACATGTAACTGTTAAATAAAGTTACTATGGTAATCATTTTGCAATATATACATATATCAAATCATTGTCATATATATAAAACTAATACAATGTTATATGTCAATTATATCTCAAATATAAAAAGAAAATAAAAAAGGAAAATTTCAATATACAGCCTAACTTTACACATCTAGAAACTAGAAACACATTAAGAACTAGAACTAGAAGAATAAACTAAACCAAAAGGTAGCAGAATGAAGAAAATGACAAAGATAATAGCAGAAATAAATGATATGGAGACCATAAGAAAAAGAAAAGATAAATGAATCTAAGTCATAGTTTTTGTAATGGTAAAGAAAATTAACAAACTTTTTTTGCCTAGATCAAAAAGGAGACTCAAATAAATAAAATTATAAATGCAAGAGGAGACATTACAATTGATACCCCTAAAATAGGAATGCTCCATAATAGACTATTATCACCATTTATACACCAATTGAATAACCTACAAGAAATAGATAAAAACCTAAAAGCACACAAGCTATCAAGACTGAATCATGAAGAAATGGAAGACCTGAAAACACCAAAAATAAGTAGGGAGACGCAATCAGTAGTCAAAAACCTCCCAACCAAAAAATGCCTAAGCCCAGATTACTTCACTGGTGAATTCCACTAAACACTTAAAGGATTACCACTATCCTTCTAAAACTCTTCAAAAAATTGCAGAGGAAGGAACACTTCTAAATTCATTATACAACTTCACCATTTCCCTGATACAAAAGCCAGAAAAGGACACTATGGGAAAAAAATTACAGGTCAATATCTCAGACGAACATAGATGCAGAAATACTTAAGAATACTAGCAAACTGAATTCAATAGTACATTAAAAGCTTTATACACTATGATAAATTAGGACTTATCTCAAAGATGCAAGAATGGTTCACTATTTGCAAACCAATCATTGTGATATTACCACATTAACAAAATGAAGGCTAAAATTATATGATTAATATAATAATTATAATTATATATGATTACATATATAATAATTACATAATTATATAATATATATGATTAAATATACCATAATTACATAATAAATGACTAATTACATATATATGATTATAATTATATATCTTATAATTAATATGATTATAGTTAATAATGTACTGTGTACCTGAAATTTTCCAAGAGAGTAGGTATTCAGTGTCCCCCAACAATGTGCAAATAAAAGGTAATTCTATGAGATGATAAATATATTAATTAGCTTGATTTTGGTAATCATTTCACTGTACATAGTGAGAAGAAAACATCATGTAGTACATGTAAAATATATATACAATGATTATTTGTCAATCAAATATTTATGAAGCTGCTTACAAAAGAAACAACAGCTAAAGACAGAGCTTTCCCTGAGGAGAGACAGCAATCTTGCCTAGGAAGCTTTGTCTTGTAAGCAGGGTCAGTGTCCAAACAAAAAGCTCGCTAAAAGACAGAAGTTCAATAAATAGTTAAAGAAGCCTGTGTAGGGAGAAAAAAGACATTAACACAGCCAGTAAATCTGAAGCCCAGCCCTTGATATGGGCTGAATAATTTCCCCTCAAAATTCACATTTTGAAGCCCTAAACCCCAGACCTCAGAAGATAACTATATTTGGAAATAAGACCTCTAAAGATGTGACTAAGTTAAAATGAGGACATTGGTCTGGGCCCTAATACAAACTGACTGGCATCCTTATAAGAAGAGGAAATTTGGACACATAGAAATGCCAGTGGTAACTTGTGCAAAGAGGAAAAACCATATGAAGACATAACAAGAGAGGGGCCAGATGAAAGGAAAGAGGCCTCAGAAGAAATCAAATCTGCCAACTCCAAGAGTTTGAGAAAATAAATTTCTCTTGATTAAGCAAAAAAAAGGAGCCACAGGGGCTTGAGTGGTGGCGCAGGGCTTAAGTTCACACATTCCGCTTCAGTAGCCTGGAGTTTGCCAGTTCAGGTGGGGACCTATGCACCACTTGTCAAGCCATGCTGTGGCAGGCATTCCACACATAAAGTAGAGGAAGATGGGCATGGATGTTAGCTCAGGGCCAGCCAATTTTCCTCAGCAAAAAGAGGAGGATTGGCAGCAGATGTTAGCTCAGGGCTAATCTACCTCAAAAAAAAAAAAAAAAAGGAGCCACATTTTGACTTGATCAATTTTAGAGAAGTTTATGTCACAGGGCAATGTCAAAAACAATTTAGCAATCAGTTGGCAATTAGTAGAGTTTATCATCCGAGTATAAGCATGTGAAGAGATGTAAAGAGTCACACCAAAACCAATGTCATTCCAGGGTGACTGTTGCCATATCAAAAGCTGTGCCTCTCTAAAGAGCAACATCAGGGACTTAACACTGTAGGAAAGAAAGTAGATTTAACTAAGATAATTTGGCTATACAAATAACAATAACAAGCCCTATGGCAGAAGGGAAAATTACTACTCAGCCTGGCTACAATATAGTACCTGAAATGTTTCATTTTGAGCAAAATATTATGAAGAATGCAAGCAAACAGGAAAATTTGACTCATACATCAGAAAAAAGGCAATGGAAACTGGCTGTGAGACTGATCAGAAATCAGATTTATCAGATAAAATGATTTCAAAATAATCATTATAACCATGTTCTTAGAACTAAAGGAAATCTAGATTAAAGAAGTAAAGGAGAGAGTGATGTCAGCATCATTGCAGAGTAAGTTGTTCCCTTTGTCTTTCCCCTCTACCTTACAACTAAAAGGCCATTCATTAACCAACAGAGGATTCCCTACACAGCACAACACCTGAGAGATCCACACAGTCATACATCTGAAGGTGGGTGGACTGGATCCTTGGGAAGCAGTGTAACTAGGTGAATAGAACCCTCCTCCTCCATGGTGGCAGCAATTCAGGTCACAGATCCTCACACAGCAGCTGTCATGACTATAATTGGGGGAAGGGGCAGCCTGGCCCATGCATGAATGCTTTAGGAGTGGTAGCCTGGCCTGCAGGAGTAGGCAGCATGCTGCAGTGACCCCACCCATGGGAACACGCCCCACCAAGTGGTGGTGGCTCAGTCCCCACAAACGTGCCCCTCCAACTTAGTGCAGCAGCTCAGTCAGTCCCCTGCCAAGCACAGAAGCCAAGCCTTCACATGTGTGACCCACCCACACAGCAGTGAGTTCACCTGAATGTGCACAACTGGCACACTGACAGCAGAGACCCTGCCTGTGTGAGTGTAACTAGATGAGTGGCTGCAGCCAGCCCATGCAAATGCAGGTTTAGAAAACATAGCTCCTTGTGGCAGTGTCCCACATACAAAATAGAGGAAGACTGGCATAGATGTTAGCTCAGGGTCAATCTTCATCAAACTAAAAGAGGAAGACTGGCGACAGATCTTAGCTTAGGGCCAATATCCCTCACAAAAAGATAGTTCAATGAGCTCAGGAATAAAATTAATGACCAGAAGGAATACTTCACCAAAGAAATTAAAGCACTTAAAAGAAACTATATAGAACTTCTCCATATGAAGAACACAATTAATGAGATAAAAAATAATCTAGAAAAGATAAAAAATAGAGCTGACAATGGAAGACAGAATTAGTGACTTAGACAATAGAAATACAGAAATGCTTCAGGTGGAGGATGAGAAAGAACTAAGATTTTTTAAAATGAAGAAATTCTTTGAGAAATATCCACCACAATTAGGAAAAGTAATATAAGGATTATAGGTATTCCAGAGGGAGAAAGCAGCAGAGAGTTTATTCAAAAAAATAATAGCTGAGAACTTCCCAAACCTGGAGAAAGAACTGGACTTACAAATACATGAAGTCAATAGGATTCCTAATTACGTAAATGAAAAAGACCTTCTCCAAGGCATATAATATTAAAACTGGAAGAGTCAATGATAAACAAAAAATATTAAGGGAAATAAGGCAGAAGAAAATGAGATACAAAGGAACCCCCATCAGGCTTTCAGCAGATTTCTCAGCAGAAACCTCACAAGGTAGGAAAGAGTGGAATGATATATTCAAAACACTGGAAGACAAAAGCCTTCAGCCAAGAACACTCTATCCAGCAAAGCTATCCTTCACATATCACAGAGAAATAAAAACTTTCCCAGATAAACAAAAGCGGAAGGAGTTCATCACCACTAGACCTGCCTTACAAGAAATGATGAAGGAAGCCCTCATACCTGAAACAAAAAGACAAAGGTTAACAAAGCTTTGAGCAAGGAGATAAATAGACAAAATCAGAAAATTGCGGCTCTTGATCAGAACAGGTTAGCAAACAACTATAACAAAAGATAAAGTGCAGGAAAACATCAAAAATAGCTATAAACACTTCAATTTAGTCACAAACTCACAACATAAAAAAGAATAACTTATGACAACAATAACTCAGATGGAGAAAAAGAAAAAGATGGAACATGCTTAGGCTAATGGAGATAAGAGGCTATCAGAAGATGGACTTTCTCTCCTATGAGATCTTTTCTACTAACCTCATGGTAACCACTAAACAAAAAATAAGAGCAGAGCCACAAATCATAAATAAAGAGAACATTAAGAAAACCATCACAGGAAACCACCAAATAGAAATGGCAGACAGAAATAAAAAGCAAAAGAAACAAGGGAAATATAGAACCACTGGGAAACAAGAGACAAAATGGAAGGATTAAGCCCTCATTTATCAATAATCATTATAAATGTAAATGAATTGAATTCTTCAATCAAAAGACAGAGTGGATGAGTGGATTGAAAAACAAGACTCAACAATATGCTGCCTCCAGGAAACACATTTCAGCTCCAAAAGCAAACATAAGCTCAGTGTGAAGGGATGGAAGATGATGTTCCAAGCAAATGGCAAGCAAAACTAAGCAGGTCTTGCCATACTTAAATCAGACAAGGCAGACTTCAAGATAAAAAAGTCAAGGAGAGGCAAAGAAGGGCATTAAATACTGAAAGGGACATTCCACCAAGAGGACATAACACATGAATGTATATGCACCTAACACAGGAGCACCAAAGTATACCAAACAACTATTAACAGACTTCAAGGGAGAAATTAACAGAAACACAACAACAGTAGGGAACATCAAGACCCCACTTACATCAACGGATAAATGATCAGACAGCCAACAAGGAAAAAATGGCCTTAAATGAAACACTAGTCCATATAGGCAATAGTTATATATAGAACATTCCATCCAAAAATAGCAAAATACACGTTCTTCTCAAGGGCACATGGAACATACTCAAAGATAGAGCAGATGATGGGAAAGAAGGCAAGCCTTAATAAAGTTAAAAAGATTGAAATCATGTCAAGCATCTTTTCTGACCACAATGCTATGAAACTAGAAATCATCTACAGGAAAAAAGCTAGGAAAGTCACAAATATGAAGAGAGTAAACAACATGCTACTGAACAACCATTGGATCAATGAATAAATCAAAGGAGAAATCAAAAAACACCTGGAGACAAATGAAAATGAAAATACAACATACCAACTCATGGGCTGCAGAAAATTGGCACTAAAAGGGAAATTTATAGCAATGCAGGCTACCCCAAAAAGCAAGAAAAATCTCAAATAAGTAATCTTAAACCACACCTAACATAATTAGAAAAAGAAGAACAAAGTCCCAAATCAGCAGAAAGAGGGAAATAATACAAATAAGACAATAAATGAGATAGAGACTAAAAGAAAAGAAAAGAAAAGAAAGGATCAATGAAACTAAGAGCTGCTTCTTTGAGAAGATAAACAAAAGGGACAAACTCTTAGCCAGACTCACCAAGCAAAAAAGGAGAGAAGGCTCAAATAAATAAAATTAGAAATGAAAGAGGAGAAATTACAACAGATACCACAGAAATATCAAGGATTATAAGAGAATATAATGAAAAACTATATGACGACAAATTGGATAACCTAAAAAAACAGATAAATTCTTAGACTCATACAACCTCCCAAAACAGAATCAAGAAGAAATAGAGAATCCGAATAGACCAATCACAAGTGAAAAGATTTAAGCAGCCATCAAAAGGCTCCCAAAAAACAAAAGTCCAGGACCAGAAGTCTTCTCTGGGCAATTCCACCAAATATTCTGCAGTATTTAATATTCATTCTTCTCAAATTATTCCAAAAAATTGAAGAAGAACACTTCCTAACTCATTCTATGAGACCAACATTACCCTGATAACAAAACCAGACAAGGACAATGCAAAGAAGGAAAATTACTGGCGAATATCGCTGATGAACATAGATGCAAATATCCACAACAAAATATTAGTAAATCAAATACAACAATATATTAAAAGGACCATACACCATGATCAAGTGGATTTATACCAGGGACACAGGGGTAGTTCAACATCTGCAAGTCAATCAGTGGGATATACCACATTAGCAAAATGAGGAACAAAAATCACATGATATCAATAGATACAGGGAAAGCATTCAAGAAGATACCAAAGATATTTATGATAAAAATCTCAATAAAATGGCTATAGGAGGAAAGTACCTCAATATAATAAAGGCCACATATGACAAACTCACAGCCAACATCATGCTTAATGGTGAAAAATGGAAAGCTATTCCTCTGAGAACAGGAACAAGACAAGGGTGCCCACTCTTGCCACTCCTATTCAACACAGTACTGGAGGTTTGGCCAGAGCATTTAGGCAAGGAAAAAAAAACAGGGATCCAAATTGGAAAGGAAAAAGTGAAACTCTTGCTGTTTTCAGATGACATGATTCTACGTATAGAAAACTCTAAAAATCCACCAGATAGCTATTAGAAATAATCAACAACTATAGCAAAGTTGCAGGGTACAAAATCAACTTATAAAAATCAGTTACATTTCTATACACTAATAATGAATTAGCATAAAGAGAAGTCAGGAATACAATCCCATTTACAACTGCAACAAAAAATAAAATATCTAGGAATAAATTTAACTAAGGATGTCAAAGACCTATACACTGAAAACTATAAGCCATTACTGAAAGAAATCAAAGCAGATATAAATAAATGGAAAGATATTCCATGCTCATGGAATGGAAGAATAAACATAGGTAAAACATCCATATTACCTAACGCAGTCTACAGAGTCAATGCCATTCCAATCAGAATTCTAATGACGTTCTTCACAGAAATAGAACAAAAATCCTGAATAGCCAAAGCAATCCTGAGAAAAAAGAACAAAGCTAGAAGCATCACAATCTGTGACTTCAAAATATACTACAAAGCTATAGTAGTCAAAAGAGCGTGGTACTGACACAAAAACAGACACACAGATCAATGGAACTAAATTGAAAGCTGAGAAATAAAACCACGTATCTATGGACAGCTATTTTTCAACCAAAGAGCCAAGAACATACAATGGAGAAAGGAAATTCTCTTCAATAAATGATGCTGGGAAAACTAGACAGCCACATGCACAAGATTCAAAGTAGACCATTATCTTACTCCACACACAAAAACCAAGTCAAAATGGATTAAAGACTTGAATATAAGACCCGAAACCACAAAACTCCTAGCAGAAAATATAAGCAGTGCACTCTTTGATATTGGTCTTAGCGGCATCTTTAGAATACCATGTCTACTCAGGTAAGGGAAACAAAAGAAAAAATTAACAAATGGGACTACATCAAACTAAAAAGCTTCTGCAAGGCAAAGTGAACCATAAAGAAAGTGAAAAGACAACCCACTAACTGGGAGAAAATATTTGCTGAATCACATATATGACAAGGGATTAATTTCTAAAATATATAAAGAACTCATACAACTCAGCAACAAAGAAACAACCTGATGAAAAAATATGCAGAGGACATGAATAGACATTTTTCCAAAGAAGATATACAGATGGCCCACAGGCAAATGAAAAGATGTTCAACATCACTAATTATTAGGGAAATGCAAATCAAAACTACAATGAGACGTCACCTTACACCCATCAGAACGGTTATTGTTAACAAGACAAAAACCAATAACAAACATTGGAGAGGATGTGGAAAAAAGGGAACCCTCATACACTGCTGGTGGGAATGCAAACTGGTGCAACCACTATGGAGATTTCTCAAAAAGTTAAAAATAGAAAAACAATACAATCCAGCAATCCCATTACTGAGTATTTATCCAAGGAATATGAAATCAGCAATACAAAGAGATTTATGAACCCTTCATTCATTGAAGCATCATTCACAACAGCCAAGATATGGAGGCAATGCCAGTGCCCATCAACTAATGAATGGATAAAGAAGATGTGGTAATATACATACATACATACACACACACACACACACACACACACACACAATGGAATATTACTTAGCCATAAAAAAGACAACATCGTCCCATTTGCACCAACATAGATGGACCTTGAGGGTATTATGTTAAGCAAAATAAGCCAGACAGATAAAGACAAACACTGTATGATTTCACTCATATGTGGAAGATAAACACATGGATAAGGAGAACAGATTAGTGGTTATCAGAGGGGAACAAGGTGGGGGTGAGTGAAAGGGGTAAAGGGGCACATATGTTTGCCGACAGATAAAAACTAGACTATTGGTGGTGAGCATGATGCAGTCTATACACAAACTGATATATGATAATAATAATATACACCTGAAATTACACAATGTTGTAAACCAATATGACCTCAATAAAAGTTTTAAAAAGTAAAGGAGAGTGACTTCAGCAAGATGGTGAAAGAGAAATACACATCCTCCCCATAGAAACATTGATTTGGCAACCATCCACAGAAAAAAGTAGCTTTGTGGGAGCCTCAGGATGCGGGTGGTGTTTGCCACACCCTGGTGAAGGCCTAGAATGAAGAAAGATACTTTGAGGAAACAGGCTAGGATCCCAGGAGCAGGCCTGCTGACTGTAAACCTGGCTGCAGACTTGGAAGCAACCATCTCTTTCTATGAAATTAGCTCCAATCCTGTCCATCTGCAGTGTTGCCATAGGCAGGAAACATGCCAACCTGTGACCTTGGTAACAGGCCCACTGACTGAAGATCCAATCGAACCAAGAAACAATCCATGACCCAGCTCCAACTCCTCTCAACCATGGTCCAATAGGCAATCTCATCTGTCCAGGGACCTGTGGGTAGCCATGTCCATTCATGCCTATGGGAATAGCCCTGTGGACAATTGACTGTGGACCTGGAAGCAATCTCATGACCTGGCTCTAATCTCACTCAACTATGGTTCCATAGGCAGTCTTGTCTGCTGGAGGACTTAGCAGAAGTTATACCCACTGCACCCTGGCAACTGGTCCACTGCCTACAACCCAACTCTGGGCAGGAAGGGGCCTCAGAACTCAGCTCCAGCCCGGCTCATCTGTGGTCCTAGAAGAAGTCATGTCAGTTGGAGGACCCAGAAGGAGAAAGACTTTACCTTTCAAAACCAGTCTGAGTAGACTGAAAGTGGTGATTATTCTTTCAAATGCAGAGATGCCAATGCAAGGCTACAAAGATCTCAAAGAATAAGGCAAATGTGACACTACCAATGGAAAGTAATAAAGCTCCAATAATCAACCCTATCAAAATAGAGATCCTTTTGCTTGACAAAGAGTTTACAATAATTTTCTTAAAGAAGCTGAATGAGGCACAAGAAAATGCAGATACACAATTAAACAAAATCAGGAAAACAATATGTGAACAAAATGAGAAGTGCAATAAAACATAAAAGCCATACAAAACAACCAAACAGAAGTCCTGGAGCTGAAAAATATGACCGAGCTGAAAATTAAAGTAGATCATTTTAACGTCAGACTTAATTAAGCAGAACAATCAGTGAACTCAAAGATATTTTGAAATCATTCAGTTAGAAGGACAAAAGCAAAAAGAATTAAAAAGTGAAAATCTTTGGGATTATTTGACATCATCATGGAATCAATATACACATCATGAGGGTCCCAGAAGGAGGAGAGAGAGAGAGAGGCAGGGGAGAGAGAGAAAGAGGCAGAAAACTTATTTAAAGAAATAATGGCTGGGGCTGACCCAGTGATGCAGCAGGTGAGTTTGCATGCTACACTTCGGCAGCCCAGGATTCGCCAGTTTGGATCCCAGGAGTGGACCTACGCACTGCTTATCAAGCCATGCTGTGGCAGGCATCCCACATATAAAGTAGAGGAAGATGGGCATGGATGTTAGCTCAAGGCTAGTCTTCCTCAGAAAGAATGGCTGAAAGTTTCCCAAATCTAGAGCAAGAAGTGGACATTCAGAGTCACAAAGCCCAAAATTATAAAAATTAGAACCTAAGCAGTTCTACAAGAAGATACACTTTAATTAAATTGTCAAAGAAAAATTTTTGTGGGGGTTTTGGGGACTATGATTTTGTCTTTTTACTCTATATTTTTAAATTTTTTCTTTTTGAAGTATAATGGATAAAGACAAATTTTATATATTTAAAATGTACTGTATGATATTTGGATATGGGTATACATTGTGTAATAATTGCCATAATCAAACTAATTAACATATCCAACACATCATACAGTTACCATTTCTCTTTTTTTTGTGGTAAGAACACTCAAGATTGGCCCTGTTAAAAAATTTTAAGTGTAAAATATGGTATTGTTAACTATACTCAAATTGCTGTACAATACATCTCCAGAAGTTTTTCATCTGGTATAACTAAAACTTTGTACTACCTGATCAATATCAGAAAGAAATAATTTTGAAAGCAGTAAGAGAAAGCAACTTGTCACATAAAAGGATCCCTCTTAAGACTCTTAGCAGATTTCTCAGCAGAAACTTGCAGGCCAGAACAGTGGGATGATATAGTCAAGTGTTGGAAAAAGAAAAAAAAAAACAACCAAGATTACTTTACCTTGCAAAAGTGTACTTCAAGAATGGAGAGATAAAGACTTTTTCAGGCAAACAAACACTGAGAGAGTTTGTACCACTACATCTACCTTGCTAGAAATGTCATCAGAGTTCTTCAAGTTGAAACGAAAAGATGCTAAACAACTTGGAAGCACGTGAAAATAGAAATCTCACCACTAAGCATAAACATAAAAACAAAATTTTATAATGGTGGCACATAAATCACAACAGACAAAAGTATTAAGAATGACTTTAACCATAGAAATTTGTTAATGAAAACATAATGTAAAAAGAAGTAAAATCTGACATCAATTACATAAAATGGAGAGGTGTAAAGTGTAGAATTGCTGTATGTGATTGAAGTTATTAGCAAAAACCAGATTACTATAAATATAAAATATTCAATGTAATCCCTCATTGTAATAACTTTTAAAAAGTACAGTAGATAAATAAAAGAAAAACAAGAATAATCAAAGCACACCACCACAAAAATTAAGCCACAAATAAAGACAAAAGAAGAGAAAGGAAGAAGAGAACTACAAAACAGAAAAATTTTTTAAATTGCAAGAAGCTACTACCTACAATAAATTAAGTGTGAAATGACTAAACTCTCAAATCAAAAGACATAGTCTGAGTAGATAAAAAAATAAGAACCAACTATAGGTTGACTACAAGAAACTGAATTTAGATTTAAGGACACACATAGTCTGAAAGTGTAAGGTGGAGAAAGATAGTCCATGTAAATAGTAACCAAAGAAAGTAGAGGTGGGTATACTTTTATCAGACAAAATAGATGTCAAGTCAAAACTGTCATGAGACAGAGAGTCATGACATAATGACAAAAGCATATAATAAAAATATCAAATCAACATGAATATATAACAATTATAAATATATTTATCACTAACATCAAAGCATCCAAATATAAAAAGCAATCATTGACAGGCCTGAAGGGAGAAACAGACAAAAATGTAATAATAGTAGGAATTGTCAACATTTCACTTTCAAAAATGGCTAGAACAGTCAGACATAAAATCAATAAGAAAATGGCAGAACTGAAGAGATAATGCTATAGACCAAATAGACTTAAAAGATATATACAGTACATTCCACCCAACAGCACCAAATTACCCATTCTTCTCAAATGTACATGGAATATTCTCTGGTATAAATCATATATTGTCACAAAATAGACCTCAACAAAATTAAGAAGACTGAAATTATTACAAGAAGACTGAAATTATTATTATCTCTTCTGAACTAAATGGAATGAAACTAGAAATCAATAATAGAAATAGGAAAATATACAAATACGGGGAAATTAACACACTCATAAAAAACTAGTTGGTCAAAAAAGAAATCAAAGAGAAAATTAAAATATATCTTGAGACAAGAAACACAAAAACATAATATATCAAAACTTATGCATGCAACAAAAATGTACTATTAGAGAAGTTTATAGCAATAAATTTCTACATTAAAAAAGAAGAAACATCTCTAATAAACAAGCTAACTTTACAATTCAAGGAAATAGGTGGAAAAATTCCAAACTAAAATTAGCAGAAGAAAGGAATAAAAATGATTATAGGAGAAATAAATTATAAAGACTAAAAAACAATTTTATAAGCTTAGAGTTGCTTTTTGGAAATGATAATCAAAATCAATAAAGCCTTAGCTAAAGTTATAAAGGAAAAATAGAAGACTCAAGTAAATAAAATCAGAAATTTAGGAGAATACATTACAACAGATCACACGACTAAAAGCATCATAAGGGATAGTTATGAACAGTTATACTCCAACAAATTGGATAACCTAGAATATAAGGAGAAATTCCGAAAAACATACAACCTATCAAGATTGAATCAAGAATAAATAGAAAGCCTGAGCAGACTAATAATTAAAAAGGAGATTGAAGAATAAATTTTTTAAAATTTCCAACACAAAATAGCCCAGGACCAGATGGCTTCACAGCTAAATTCTACCAAATGTTTAAAGGAGAACGAATACCCATCCTTCCTAAACTTTTCCAAAAAAAGTAGAAGGAAACATTCCAAACTCAGTCTATGAGGCCAGCATCACCCTGATACCAAAGCCAGATAAGAACATACAAGAAAATGAAATTACAAGCCAATAACCCTGATGAACATAGACGCAAAAGTCTTCAAGAAAATAGCAGCAAACCAAATACAACAGCACATTTAAAGAATCATATGCCATGACGAGTTAGTATTTATCCCTGGGATGCAAGGATATTTCAATGTACAGAAATCAATCAACGTGATACACCACATTAACAGAATAAAAGATAAAAACTACATGATCATCTTAATAAATGCAGAAATAGCATTTGACAAAATTCAATGTCCTTCCATATAAAACTCTCAACAAATTAGATATAGAAGAAAATTACCTAAAAGTAATAATAGTCATTTATGAAAAGCCTACGACTGACATCATACTCAATGGTTAAAAGCTAAAAGATTTCCCTCTAAGATCCAGAACCAGGCAAAGATGTCCACTTTCATCTCTCCTATTCAGAATTAGGCAAGAGAAAGAGAAGAAAGTCATCCAAATAAGAAAGGAAGAAACAAAACTATCTCTGTTTACAGATGACACGATATTATCTGTAGAAAACCCTAAAGATTCCACAGAATATTACTCACCCAAAAAATAAAACTAGGAAATCCTGCCATTTACTACAAGATGGATAGAGTTTGAGGGCATTATGCTAAGTGAAATAAATCAGACAGAGAAAGACAAATACTATATGATCTCACTTATATGTGAAATCTAATTTTAAAAAAACCCACCAAACTCATAGAAAAAGAGATCAGATTTGTGGTTATCAGAGGTGGTGGGGGAGGGGAAAGGGAATTGGAGGAAAATGATCAAAGATTCAAACTTCCAGCTATAAGATAAGTAAGTACAAGGAATATAACATACAACATGATGACTATAGCTAACACTGCTGTATAATACGTAGGAAAGTTGTTAAGAGAGTAGATCCTAAGAGTTCTCATCACAAGGAGAATTTTTTCTTTTCTTTTTATTGTATTTATATGAGATGATGGATGTTAACTAAATCTATTGTGGTAATCATTTCAGTATATATTTAAGTCAAACCATCATTCTGCCCACCTTAAACTTAAAGAGTGATGAATGTCAATTATTTCTCAATAAAACTGGAAGAAAGAAATGAAGGGAGAAATAGACAATTCTACAATAATATTTGCAGACTTCAATATGCAAATATAAAACAATTGATAGAACAAAGATAAGATCAACAAGAAAAGAGACTTGGACAACACTATAAACTAACCCGACAACAAGCATTTATAACACTCCACCCAAAAATAGAATGTACATTCTTATTCTTGCTTGGGTTTAAGACTCTGAGGTAAAAGAACATCACCATACACAGGATATTGTCCTAAATATTCAATTGCAGGGCAAGACATGCCAGAAATTCTATAAATCCTAGTGGTTTCATGTGGATAAGAACGTAGCCTGTGCAAACATAAATAAACTGAAAGATCATTTTCACCTTCAAAGAGAATATACATTATTTCCAAGTGCACATGAAACATCCTCTAGGGTGGGCCATTGGGTAAACCATAAAACTAAATTCAATAAATATAAAAGAATAAAAAATATACAAAGTATGGCCTTCAACCATAGTATAATGAAAATATAAATCAATAGCAGTGGAAAATTTTGGAAACTCACAAATATGTGGAAATTAAACCACCACAGTCTTAAATAACCAGAGTCAAAGTTGAAGTAAAAAGAAAAACAGAAGATATTCTGAGATAAATTAAAATGAAGACACAGCATATCAAAATTTGTGATGCAGTCAAAACAATGTTTAGAATGAAATGTATAGAAATAAATGCCTATAAAAAAGAAAGTTATTAAATCAATAACTTAACCATCTATCTTAAGACACTGAAAAAAGAAGAGCAAACTAAACCTAAAGCAAGTAGAGGAAGGAAATGACAAAGATTAAAGAGAATATTAATGAAATAGAGAACAAAAAATTCAAAGAAACCAAAAGATGGTTGTCTAAAAGACAAACAAAATTGGCAAACCTTTAGCTAGATCAAGGTAAAAAGAGAGGAGATTCAAATTATTATAGTCAGAAATGAAAGGAACATTACTACCAATCTTACAAAAATAAAAATTATTGTAAAGGAATACTATAAACCACTGCACACCAACAAATTTGACAACACTTAGATGAAATAGATATATAGACGTTTTTCCAAAGAGGATATACAAATGGTCAATATGTATATGAAAAGATGCTCAACATCACTAATCATTGGAGAAATGCAAATGAAAACCAAAATAGGGGGCCAGCTCAGTGGCATAGTGGTTAAGTTTGCACGCTCCACTTTGGCAGCCCAGGGTTCACAGGTTCAGATCCCAGGCGTGGACCTACACACTGCTCATCAAGCCATGCTGTGGCAGCATCCCATATACAAAGTAGAGGAAGATTGGCACAGGTGTTAGATCAGGGCCAATCTTCCTCACAAAAAAATCCCCCACAATAGGATATCACCTCACATCCAGTAAGAGAAGCTAATATTTAAAAAACACCCAGAACATGACAAATGTTGATGAGGATGTGGAGAAAACATAATCTTTGCACACTGTTAGTGCGAATGTAAAATAGTGCAGCCACTATGGAAAACAGTTATGGCAATTCCTCCAAAAATTAAACAAAGAATTACTGTACAATCCAGCAATTCCACTTCTTGGCATATACTCAAAGGAACTGAAAAAAGAAACTCAAAGAAATATTTGTACAGGCATGAAATAAATATTGAATGATTCCATTTACAGGAAGTACCTTGAGTAGTCAAATTTATAAGACAGAAAATACAATGGTGGTTGCCAAAGGCTGGGGGGAGGAGTAATGAGGAGTTATTATTTATGGGATGCAGAGTTTCAGTTTTGCGAGATGGAAAGAGTTCTGTGGATGGATGGTGGTGATGGTAGCACAAGAATGTGAATCTATAATGCCACTCAACTGTGCACTTTAAAATATTTAAGATGGTAAGTTTCATGTTATGTGTATTTTATCACCATTGAAGAAAACATATAAGTAAATCTTTATTACCTTGGATTTGGCAAAATGTTCCTAGATATGACACCAAAAGTACAAGCAACAACAAAAATAGATAAATTGGACCTCATCAAAATTTAAAAATTTGTGTTTCAAAGGACACCAAAAAGCAAGTAAAAGAATGACTAAAAGCAGATTGGGAGAAAATATTTGCAAATCATATATCTCAAAGTAATTTGTATCCAAAATATAGAAAGAACACATAATTCAATAATAAAAAGACAAAGCATAATTTAAAAATGGGCAAAATATCTGAGTAAATGTCTCTTCTGGAAATATATACTAATATCCGTAAGCATATGAAAAAGCTAAGTATTATATAATTCCATTCATACGATATGTCCAGAACAGAGAAATATACAGAGAAATTTAATTAGTGTTTGTCTAGGATTGGTGGGGAGGAGGGCTGACAGGTAGTGTGGGAGAAGAGCTAAAGGGTCTGGGTTTTCTTTTTGAGCTGATAAAAATGTCCTAAAATTGATTGTGGTGATGGGTGAACACATCTGTAAATAGATGAAAAATTGTTGAATTATATACTTTAATGAGTGACTCATATGGTATGTGAACTATATCTTAATATAGCTGTTTAAAAAGAGAATTGATTCTCAGAAACATTTTTCAAAATCAAGAAAATAAAACATTTTTCCACACTGGGTTTTGGAAAAAATACCTTATTATACTCTTTTCATCAGATACAAGTGACAATGTATTACTAATATTGTTACTTATAAATTATATTTTCATTCACACCTGTAAAGTAGAATTGATATTCAATAGTTCAAAGCTTACATTCATTGAGGAGTTCACTTGAGCAGTACTTTGATCATCTGTTGGGAACTGGTATATCTGTATGCCATGACTAACCAATTCATTCATTATCTTAAACTTAAATTTCTGTAAGTCACTTTTTGACAATGTATCTGCTTTGGCAATCAGTGGTATAATGTTCACCTATTAAGAAGAAAGCAAACAAAACCTCATCAGTGAATATTTTTTATTAATCCTAGAATTTTTACAGTAAAAACCACAATCTCTGACAACAAATTTTTGTAGCTAATCACTAGCTATCTTGCCTTCCCTATAACTTTTTTCCAAAATTCTCAGTACTTTTGAAGATTAATCTTTTATCAGAATTTAAGTCCTGAAGTCTTAACTTTCTTTCTTTTGGCAAACTTTCTTATACTTCCAACAAATCTGGAGTTAGTAAAATGTAAGTAGTAGGATGAAGTAGTCTATTTACTTCACTATCATTTTGATTTCTTATTAAACTGCGTGCTAAAAAGTCAGAAAAGACCTGTCATCAAAATTGTAGACCAGATTAATTTTGTCCTTCTACCATTATTTATTCATACCACCTTCTCCATAAATTTGTCTTAATCAATGCCCCATTTTCACAAATACTTGCTCTATCTAGATGTCTTTGCAGATAAATTTGCTTGTGTTTTCCAAAGAGCACCTAAAATAATGTATTTTTTGTTACCATACCCTAAAGGTTGAATGTGTGTGTATAGCATCTCGCTAACAAATATGTTCATTTGTAATTTATAAAAAGGAACTGTTACATATTTGAGGTTGAAATTTTATTCATAAACTTTTCTTCCTAGTTCTACAACGTGATCTTTCCTGTCTCCTGGCATTTTCACATTAATAATTAAACTTTGTATAAAATAACAATATGAAAAATTCTAAAATATGTTTTATTACTGTTAAAATAAGATTTTATTAAATCACAACTACATGATATCAAGTTCGGTTATATAGTAGGGATGCATAAAAGTCAGTTTTAGGTATATTGCTTTTGCTCTAGATTATTCAACTTTTTAAAAACAATCCTTATGCAAAGCTGTGGCTTCCATATTATAACATAGATGTTCAAAATTTTGTATAATTTTAAAATATTAAATAATAGCTTCCACAGTAAAAATCAGACTACTGCCAAAGTAGATTCAACACTATCATGAATGTCTTGGGTTTTATCGATGAGCAAGCTGGGAAAAGATATCCTCCAGTGATAGTAAATCATTATCACATAAGAAATGGAAACTTTCCATGACAATAATTCCTCAGGTGATCGGACTTGAGGAACAAAAGTCTGTTATTGCAGGGAGAGCTGAGCAAACTGGAAGAGAAGACAACAGATACACATGCTCCCTTGCCCCTTGAATGTAATGGTCCTTGAAAAAACTAGCAATTTATGTTTCTGGAAGTGGCTTGATGATTATGGCTGCCCATAAAGTTAAAAACAAAACTATGTGTCCTTGACTATTGAATATACTACTAATCAAGAAATTGAGGCAGCTAAATTTTAACTAGAAATCTAACTATTTCAACTCCTTGGTAAAATGTGAGATTAAGTACAAAGTTTGTTTTCAGTTTGAACAATACATAACAAATTCAGGCTTTATTTGATATACAGAATCCAATTTTGGAAATTTTCCTCTCTACTGCTGTATAAAGTAAAAGGCAACACGTTTTATCAGGGCTGAGTGCAGGAAAGGATCTCAGGACATAATTTCTTTCATGTGTATATTAATCCTCTGTTGAAAATATGTATATTGCATTCTGAATCTTCTCCGATAGAACCAGCAGCCAGGATCGTGCTTCATGTTTCACACCATCAGTGGTACCAGGTAAATCATAATGGGATTATTTTACAGTACTATAGAGTAAATTTAATTTCAAAAATATGAGCAAATGACCATGATCTAAAGTATCATTTAACCACCAAAAAACCCCTAAATTTTTATTTTAATTTTTTTACCTGCATCTCATTTTCCTAACTGATGCATTTTCTAATTAAGTTTCTCTGGAAAGCAAGCTAAAGCTGAAATGTATCAAATGCTGTTATGGACTAAATGTGTCTCCATGCCCCATGCATGTGTTGAAGTTCTAAGACCTAGTATCTCAGAATATGACTGTATTTGGAGATAGAATCTTTAAAGAGGTGATTAAATTACAATAAGACCATTAGGATGAGTCTTAATCCAATCTGACTGGTGTCTGTATAAGAAGAGGAAGCTTGGAAACAAAGGAATATCAGATGTGTGCATAGTGGAAAGATCCTGTGAGGACACACTGAGAAGGTGACCATCTGCCACCCAAGAAGAGAGGTTTCAGAGAAAACAAAACTTGGTGACACCTTGATCTTGGACTACCAGCTCCCAGAGCTGTGAGAAACAAATTTCTGTTGTTTAAACCACTGAGTCTGTAGTATTTTGTAATGGTATCCCTAGGAAGCTAATACAAATGCTTTAAGTATTAACAGAAAAATATATATCTACATGTAATACAAAATAACATGTTCTTGTACACAAATGCCTTCAAGATATAAATTATCTCAAAATAAATACAAAATCTTGATAGGTTGATGGATTTACCAAACATACCTTACTGTCAATATTCTTCAAGGTTAATAAATCAAGGGACTTCAGAGAATGTCCTGTAGGTGAAATGAAGTAAAGGCACACATGGATACGAGAATCATGGTAGTCAATGAAGGAACGTTTAATTTTCAATTCTTCTTGAAGATAGGCCTCAAATTGAGCATCTAGGTAGTCAACTATTGGTTGGTAGCTGAAAAAAGTCATTATTTAAACATTTAGCTTAATAGATTAATGACATTGGAAGTCTGCATTTTCATCATTTAATAAATAGTTAATATGTGTACTTAGTATGTGAGTATACATATCAATAACTTAACAGTTAATATGTGAGTACATATATTACCAAAAGTATTTTAAAAATATATCACCTGTCCTTACAAAGATAGCAATTACAAATCAATACAAAGGCATATGCTTTACATTGTTTATAGAAATGGCAAAATGATCTATCAGTTCAATGCAATTCCAATCAGAAACCAAATTTTTTATGTGTATATATGTGGAAGTGCAAAGGACCAAGAATGCTCAAGACATACTGAAGAAAAACAGGGAGATATATTCTTCGTGGTCCTATTATAAAACTAAAATAATAGGGTGTGGTATCAGCACAAGGATAGATAGACTAAAGCACAAGACAATTTTTGGATGTGATAGAACTGTTCTGTACCACAACTGAGATGGTGGATGTACAACTCTATGCATTCTTAAAAACCTACAGAAATATACACCACAAAAAGTGAGTCTTACTGTATGTAAAATTTAAAAAGAATGAAATTAGCATCATGGCAGTGAATATGTCCCTCCTTTGTCTTCCTTTTTAAAACTAAAAATTAGATCCATCCACAAATAAAAGTACCTCTGCGGGAGTTGTGGAACTGAGCACAATATGCCAGGGGACCAGGAATAGTCTTGCCCAACTGTGCCTCTAGTAATAGTCAGATAAACCTCTGCACAGGCTGTGGAACCAGCAGGAGCCAGCAAATCTGCCCCAACACCTCTTACATGCACTTGGGGAAAAACTGGAGAGTGCTGACTTGGGCATACACCCACAGAGGAGAGAAACTTGTAGAAGTTCAGCAATCCAGACAGGACATTCCAGCACACCATTGGAGCAAAAATAAAACCAAATTTGGATGCATTGGAGAGGGTAAGAGAAAGTTTGCTAAAGTCTAAAATATACCAAGGTGATACAGCACTGTGCTGAAATAACAAGTTGTGACATCTGCCTCAGGGAAAAAGGAGAGCCATGAATGAGTGTCTAGCTACCCCAGTTGTGCAGGATGCTGCTGGAAAGAAACATTTCTCTCCAGAATCACCCAGAATACTGATGCAGGAAATCCATGACTAGGGGGAGGAAGAAAGTTGGGAAAGAGGCAGATAATATAAAAGGGCATTAAAGGGACATGGTCCTTGCTGACTAGGCTCAGTACATCAGCAGGAAGTCTGACCAAGAACCTCTAGGAGAACCTCATCTGATGATCCACTGCTGGGACCATAGCACTCCCAATGCCCTGAGTGCTAAACCCTCACCTCCTCAAACTCTGCAGCTGGTTGTGTGTGCACAGTACTCATTGTGGTTGCAAGAGCAAGATCTAGTAAATAGAGTGTGGTCAGAAAAATAAGACAAGGGTCTATGAGCAAGGAAGAAACCATTTTATGTAAAATTTGAGTTGTAGCACCACTTACTGGAAAAAAAGAGAAGTTTCCAGCAGCCAGTCAGAGGAGTTGAAGAACAGAGAAGACATAAAAGCTTAAAATTTTTCCACAAGAAGAAGCAAGAAGTGCATAGCTGGGGTATCCTTATGAGGTCAGAGAAATTCCCAGATATAACGGGACAAATGAACAATATATCTCACCTAAATGCAACTAAAAGATTTGAGGAAGCATCTGCTACATCAAATGTGAAATCAGCAATGCAAAACTCCTAAGAACATGAAGAATCAAGAAAACATGTCATCACTGAAATGTAACAATAATCCTCCAATAACTGAACTAAAGGCACAGAATTTTGCTGTCTATCTGATTAAGATTACAAAATAGCTATTTTAATGAAACTTAATGGGATATAAGAAAATACAAAAAGGCAATTCAACAAAATCAGGAAAACAATACATGTTCAAATGAGAAATTTAACAAGGAGATATAGGTCATAAAAAAGATCCAAACAGAAACTCTGGAGCTGAATAATTCAATTAATGAAATAGGAAAATGAAATAGAGAGCATCTACAGCACAGTAGACCAAATGGAGGATAGAATCAGTGAGCTAGAGAATAGAACATTTTAAATAACCCACATAGAGGAGAAAAAAGAAAAAAGAATGAAAAAGAGTGAAGAAAGTCTATATGATCTATGAGACTCCACAAAACATACAAATATCAGCATAATTGGAGTTCCAGAAGGAGAAGGGAGGTCAAAGGTGGCAGAGAATTTATTTAAAGAAATAATAGTTGAGAACTTCCCAAACCTGAGGAAAGACTTGGACATCCAAGTTCACAAGCCTAATAGATCACCATATATCTCAATGCAAAAGACCTTGAAGACACACTACAATGAGACTGTGAAAATCAAAGACAAAGAATGAATCCTAAAAGCAGCATGAGAAAAAAAAGACTATGACCTACAAAGGAACCCCATTGGCTATCAGTAGATTTCTCATCAGAAACTCCACAGGCCAGGAGAGAGTGTAATGACATACTCAAATTGTTGAAAGACAATAATTGCCAGCCAAGAATACTCTATTTGGAAAAATTATTCTTCAGATATGAAAGAGAAATAAAGACTTTCCCAAGCAAACAAACGAAAAAACTGAGGAAGTTCATCAGCACTAGACCTTCCTTGCAAGAAAAACCAAAAGAAGTTCAGGCAGAAATGAAAAGACACTAATTAGAACATAAAAACATACAAAAATATAAAACTGATAAAGGTAAATATACAGTCAGACAAAAAAATCTAATTCTGTGACGTGTGTTAACCAGTTAAGTATAGTATAAAAGTTCAGGACAAAAGTACTAAAAATAACTATAGATACTATAGTTTGTTAACAAATACACAATAGAAAAAGAGGTAAATGTGACATCAAAGATATAAAAGAGGGGAGTAAAAGATTGGAGCTTTTGTGTGCCATGGAAGTGAAGTACCTATCAGCTATAATGGACTCTTTTATCCCATAAGATACTTTATGTAAGCCTCATGATAACCACAAAGCAAAAACCTAAAGTATACTTACAAAAGATAAAGAAAGGGGAATCAGAACATACCAGCCTGGAATAAAGTTGGAGACATGACATAAAGAAATACAGTGAGTTCCTTAAAGATAACTACGCAAAATCAGAAAAATGATATGTGAACAAAATAACAATTTGAACAAAGTAGAAATGATAAAGAAGAAGCAAACAGAAATCCTGGAGGTGGAAACTATAATAACCGAACTGAAAAATCACCTGAGGAACTCAACAGTTACTTGATGAAGCAGAAGAAAAATTAGCAAACTCAGAGGCAGGTCATTTGAAATTATCCAGCCAGAGGAGCAAAAAGAAAAAAGAATAAAAAATAGTGAAGAAAGAGCATCATGGGGGAATGAGCTTGCCCGGAACTCTCTCCCCTCCAACATACAACAAAAAGGAGTAACCATATTCCAACAGAAAATATCCTAATAGCACAGGAATCCTTGGAGACTCACAGCAGCCAAATTATGGAGGGTGGAGAGGCTGGAGCCCCCCTTGGAGGACCTGGAATGGGGTAAGAGAGAACTTTGCTCCCTACCCTAAAGACTGGGATCGCTGCCATGGGAGGCTCTGTGAGGGAAGGTGGGTGGAGGGGTTGTGCATCTGTGGGATCACCCAGGACTCTCTAGCGCCCTTGCAGCCTAGAGGGAAGCCCTCTGACAGGGCAAAAGCTTTCACATGGGGTGACCTCATCAAGCCAAGACCCCAAGAGACCAGATAGAGAGAGCTGATCAGGAAACCTGGACCTGCATGCAAAAGAAAACGCCACCCACCAAGACCGAGGCTGTGCTGTGCCATCTTGGGTGAAGGCAGAGGGCTCAGAATATGCGTCTCTTGATCCCCATCTAGTGGCGATAGGCTGTAACTGCAAGTGAATAATATAACGGGTAAACCTGTAGTACCAGCATCAATCAGTTCATCAAAACTCCAGACCAGAGGGAAAACAATAAATACCCAGAATTATGTCCTGGGGACTCAGAAATAAGTAAACTAAATGACAATGAATTTAGAATAGCTATTGTCAAAAAACTCAATGAGGTAAAAGAGAATATAGAGATACAATTCAACGAGTTCAGGAGCTACTTCACAAAAGAGATTGAAAGTATAAAGAAGAATCAATCAGAAATACTAGAGATGAAAGACACAATGGAAGAGATAAAACAAAATATGGATTCCCTGAATGTTCGTGTGGACACCATAGAGGACTGAATCAGCATAATCAAAGATAGACATGTTGAAATGCTCCAGACAGAGGAGAGAGAACTGAGACTAAAAAGAAATGAAGAAAGTCTCTGAGAAATATGCCACTCAATGAGGAAATGTGGCATAAGCATTATAGGTATCCAAGAAGGTGAAGAGAAGGAGAATGGAGCAGAAAGCGTGCTCAAAGAAATAATAGCAGAGAAGTTCCCAAATCTAGGGAATGAGAGAGAAATCTGTGTGGAGGAAGCTTTCAGATCTCCTAGATTAGTCAATGTAAAAAGACCTACTGCAAGGCATATAGTAGTAAAACTGGCAAAAATTAATGACAAAGAAAGAATAGTCAGGGCAGCAAGGCAGAAGAAAATAACCTACAAGGAACCCCTATCAGACATTCAGTAGATTCCTCTGCAGAAACCTTACAAGCAAAGAGAGAATGGAATGACATATTCAAAACTTTAAAAGATAAAAATCGGGGCTGGCCCTGTGGCCGAATGGTTAAGTTCACGTGCTCCATTGTGGCAGCCCAGGGTTTCACTGGTTCGGATCCTGGGCATGGACATGGCACCACTCATCAGGCCACACTGAGGCAGTGTCCCATGTGTCACAACTAGAAGGACCCACAACTAAAATATGCAGCTAGGTACTGGGGGGGTTTGGGGAGAAAAATCAGAAAGATGAAAAAAAAGATTAAAATCTTCAGCCAAGAATACTCTATCGAGCAAAACTATCATTCAGATATGAGGGAGAAATTAAATCTTTCCCAGACAAACAAAGACTAAGGGACTTCGTAGCCACAAGACTCTCCCTACGAGAAATCCTCGAGAAGACCCTCATACCTGAAAAAAGAAAGAAAGGGAGAAAGAGTTCACAAAACACAGAGAAAGGAGACAGATAGAATCAGAATAGGATAGCAAATATTCAAATATAGCATTAGGATAAAGGGAAGGAAAACGCCAAAAACAAAGACAATCTTGTCACTTTAACCACAAAATCACAACACAAGTTGGAATAAGATATGAAAATAATAACTTAGGAGGGGAGGAGGAAAGGGACTGAATCAGTTTAGATGAAAGAAATAAGAGGCCATCAGAAAATGGACTATGTTATGCATGAGATTCTGAATACACACTTCAGGACAGCCACTAAACTAAAAAGCAGAGCAGAGACACAAATAATAAACAAGGAAAAAAACTAAGAAATACAGCACAAGAAACTGCAGAAATCAAAGGGTAGACCAAAACACACAGGACGAGAAACAAAGGAAATGCAAGAAAACTGGAAAGCGAATGACAGAATGACAGCATTAAGCCCTCATACATCAATAATCACCCTCAATGTAAACGGATTGAACTCTCCAATAAAAAGACACAGAGTGGCAAGATGGATTAAAGAAGAAGATCCGACAATTTGTTGCCACCAGGAAACATCTCAGCTCCAATGACAAATACAGGCTCCAAGTGAAGGGGTGGAAGATGATACTGCAAGATAATGGCAAACAAAAGAAAGCAGGTGTTGCAATACTTGTATCAGACAAAGTAAATTTCGAGATAAGGCAGGTAAAGAGAGACAGAGAGGGACAATATATAGTGATCAAAGGGACACTACATCAAGAAGAAATAATGCTTATAAATATCTATGCACCAAACACAGGAGCACCAAAGTTCATAAAGCAACTATTAACAAACCTAAAAGAAGGTATCAAAAATGGCACAATAATAGTAGGGGACCTCAACACCCCACTCACATCATTGGACACATCATCCAGACAGAAAATCAACAATGAACCAGTGGAATTAAATGAAAAGCTAAAACAGTTGGATTTAATAGACATATATAGAACACTTCATCCAAAAACAGCAGAATACACATTCTTCTCAAGTGCTCATGGAACATTCTCAAGGATAGACCATATGTTGGGAAACAAGGCAAGCCTCTATAAATTAAAAAAAATTGAAATAATAACAAGCATCTTCTCTGATCATAAT
This sequence comes from Equus quagga, assembly GCF_021613505.1. Lineage (NCBI taxonomy): Eukaryota > Metazoa > Chordata > Mammalia > Perissodactyla > Equidae > Equus > Equus quagga. Next base: position 23,406,675 of record NC_060273.1, on the reverse strand, counting down.
GCTATAAATGTAGAATGTAATTACAAGAAAAAAGCTAAGAAAGTGACAAAGACGTGGAGACTAAACAATATGCTATTGAACAAGCAATGGATCATTGAAGAAATTAAAGAAGAAATAAAAAAATATCTGGAGACAAATGAAAATGATAACGTGCCATACCAACTCATGTGGGATACAGCCAAAGCTGTATTAAGAGGGAAATTCATCGCAATACAGGCACAGCTTAACAAACAAGAAAAATCCCAAATAAACAATCTCAAATTACACCTAACTGAATTAGAAAAAGAAGAATAAACAAAGCCCAAAGTCAGCAGAAGGAGAGAAGTAATAAAAATCAGAGCAGAAATAAATGCTATTGAAACAAAAAAGGCAGTAGAAAGGCTCAATGAAACAACGAGCTCATTCTTTGAGAAGATAAATAAAATTGACAACCCCCTAGCCAGACTTACAAAGAAAAAAGAGAGAAAGCTCAAATAAACAAAATCAGAAATGAAAGAGGAGAAATAACAACCGACTCCGCAGAAATACAATTGATTATAAGAATACTATGAAAAACTATATGCCAACAAAATACATAACCTAGAGGAAATGGATAAATTCTTAGACTCTTACAACCTCCCAAAGCTAAGTCAAGAAGAAGCAGACAATCTGAACAGACCAATCACAAGGAAAGAGATTGAAACAGCAATCAAAAGCATCCCAAAGAATAAAACCCCAGGACCAGATGGCTTTCCTGGGGAATTCTACCAAACTTTAGAGAGGATTTAATATCTATACTTTTCAAGCTATTCCAAAAAGTTAGGGAGGATGGAACACTTCCTAACACATTCTATGAAGCCAACATCACTCTGATACCAAAGCCTGACAAGGACAGCACAAAGAAGGATAACTACAGGCCCATATCACTAATGAACACAGATGCAAAAATTCTCAACAAAATATTGGGAACCCGAATCGAGCAATACATCAAAAGGATAATACATCATGATCAACTGGGATTCATACCAGGGACACAGGGATGGTTCAACATCCACAAATCAATTGATGTGATACACCACATAAACAAATTGAGGAATAAAAACCACATCATCATCTCAATAGATGCAGAGAAAGCATTTGACAAGATCCAACAGCCACTTAAGATAAAAACTCTTAACAAAATGGGGATAGAAGGAAATTACCTCAACATAATAAAAGCCACCACTCTTATTCAACATAGTACTGGAGGCTTTGGCCAGAGCAATCAGGCAAGAGAAAGGAATAAAAGGAATCCAAATAGGGAGTGAGGAAGTGAAGCTCTCACTGTTTGCAGAGGACATGACCTTATATAGAGAAAACCCCAAAGAATCCATTGGAAAACTATTAGAAATAATTAACAACTACAGCAAAGTTGCAGGGTATAAAATCAGCTTACATAAATCAGTAGCATTTCTATACTCTAATAATGAACTAACAGAAAAAGAACTCAAGAACACAATACCATTCACAATCGCAACAAAAAGAATAAAATACCTTGGGATGGATTTAACTAAGGAAGTGAAAGACCTATACAATGAAAGCTACAAGACTTTCCTGAAAGAAATTGATAATGACATAAAAAGAGATAGAAAGATATTCCATGCACATGAATTGGAAGAATAAACATAGTTAGAATGTCCACACTACATAAAGCAATCTACAGATTCAACACAACCCCAATCAGAATCCCAATGACATTCTTTACAGAAATTGAACAAAGAATGCTAAAATTCATATGGGGCAACAAAAGACCGCGAATTGCTAAAGTAATCCTGAGAAAAAAGAACAAAGCTGAAGGCATCAAAATCCCTGACTTCAAAGCATACTACAAAGCTACAGTAATCAAAACAGCATGGTACTGGTACAAAAACGGGTTCACAGATCAATGGAACAGAACTGAAAGCCCAGAAATAAAACCACACATCTATGGACAGCTAATCTTTGACAAAGGATCTTAGAACATACAATGGAGATAAGAAAGTCTCTTCAACAAATGGTGCCGGGGAAACTGGAAAGCCACATGTAAAAGAATGAAAATTGACCATTCTTTTTCGCCATTCACAAAAATAAACTCAAAATGGATCAAAGACCTGAAGGTAAGACCTGAAACCATAAGGCTTCTAGAAGAAAATGTAGGTAGTACACTCTTTGACATCAGTATTAAAAGGATCTTTTCAGACACCATGTCTTCTCAGACAAGGAAAACAATAGAAAGAATAAACAAATGGGACTGCATCAGACTAAAGAGCTTCTTCAAGTCAAGGGAGAACAAGATTGAAACAAAAAAAGCCACCAATTGGGAAAAATATTTGCAAGTCATATATCTGACAAAGGGTTAACCTCCATAATATATAAAGAACTCACACAACTCAAGAACAAAAACTCAAACAACCCAATCAACAAATGGGCTGGAGACATGAACAGACACTTATCCAAAGAAGATATACAGATGGCCAATAGGCACATGAAAGGATGTTCATCATCACTGATCATCAGGGAAATGCAAATCAAAACTACACTAAGATATCACCTTATACCCATTAGAATGGCAAAAGTAACCAAAACAAAAAGTAACAAATGTTGGAGAGGTTGTGGAGAAAAAGGAGCCCTCATACACTGCTGGTGGGAATGAAATTGGTGCAGCCACTATGGAAAACAGTATGGAGATTTCTCAAAAAATTAAAAATAGAAATACCATATGACCCAGCCATCCCACTACTGGGTATCTACCCAAAGAACTTGAAATCAGCAATTCCAAAAGTCCCATGCACCCCTATGTTCGTTGCAGCATTATTTACAATAGCTAAGATTGGGAAGCAACCTAAGTGCCCATCAACTGATGATTGGATAAAGAAGATTTGGTATATATATACAATTGAATGCTACTCAGGCATAAAAAGGGATAAAATTGTCCCATTCACAATAACATGGATGAACCTTGCAGGTATTATGTTAAGTGAAATAAGCCAGATAGAGAAAGACAATCTCTGTATGACTCCACTCATACATGGAAGCTAAACATGTAGACAAAGAAACAGATTAGTGGCTACCAGGGGAAAGGTGGGGTGGGGGTGGGCCCAAAAGGTGAAGTGGTGCACCTACAACATGACTGACAAACAATAATGTACAACTGAAATTTCGCAAGGTTAACTATCATAATCTCAGTAAGAAAATTTTTTTAAATAGTGAAGAAAGCTTTGGGGGATTATGGGACTCTATCAAGCTAAACAATATATTTATCAAGAGAATCCTAGAAGAAGAGAGTGGGAAATGGGCAGTAAGCTTATTTAAAGAAATAATGGCTGAAAATTTCCCATATCTGAGGAGGGAAGTGGACTAGCACATTCATAAAACTTGAAGGACCTCAAAATAAGATGAAGCCTAAGAAGTGTACACCAAGATATGGTATGTTCAAATTGTCCAAAATCAGCAGCGAAGAGTACATTTTGAAAGCCGTAACAGAAAAACAACTCATCACATATAAGGGAGCTCCAGTCCGACTATCAACTAACTTCTCAGCATAAAACTTGCAGGCCAGAAGGGAGTGGGATGATATATTCAAAGTGATGAAAGAAAAAACCTGCCAACAAAGACTACTATACAGATCAAAGCTACCCTTCAGAAATGAAGGAAAAATAAAGACTTTCCCAGGCAAATTAAAACTGAGGAGGTTCATTCCCACTAGATCTGTCTTAAAAGAAATACTAAAGGGAATTCCTCAAGTTGAAAGAAAAAGACACTAACCAGTAACACAAAAGCACATGAGAGTATAAAACTCACTGGTAAAGATAAATATATAGACAAATAAAGAATACTGTAATAAAATTATGTGAATCAATTTTACCTCTAGCATAAAAGTTAAAAGAAAAAAGTATTACAAATAAGTATAAATACAAAAATCTGTTAAAGGAAACACAACATAAAAATATGTAAAGTTTGATATCAAAAACATAAAGTGGGGAAAGAGATAACAGTAAAGTTTTTACTTATGATTGAAACTATTTTGTTATAGGCTTAGACTAGACTGTTATAACTATAAGATGTTTTAGATACCCTCATGGTAATCACAAAGAAAATACCTGTAGAAGATACACACACAAAAAAAGAGAAAGGAATCAAAATACATCATTACAAAAAGTCAACAAAATACAAAGAAACTTAAAAATGGAGAGGAAAAGAGGAACAACAGAATGACAAGATAGACAGAAAACATTTAACAAAATAACAATAGTAAGTCATTCCCTATCAATAATTATTTATATGTATTACATATTATAGAGTATATAATAATTACTAGTATATATTATGTATAATTATTTTTAATAAAGTAATATATAATAATCAGTTAAACAGATTAAACTCTCCAATCAAAAGACATAAGGTGCCCAAATGGATAAAAAAACAAAATCCAACTGCATGCTCTACAATAGACCCACTTTAGAATCAAGACACTCATAGGCTGGAAGTGAAAGGATGAAAAAAGCTATTCCTTGAAAATGGTAACAACAAGAATGTAGGGGTGACTCTACTTCTATCAGTTAAAATAGAAATTAAGTTAAAAGTTGTCAGAAGAGACAAAGAAGGCTATTTTATAAAGGTGAAAGGATCAACTCATCAGGAAGGTATAACAATTATAAATATATATGAAATCAACATTAGAGTACTTAAATATAAAAAGCAAACATTCACAGAACTAAAGAGAATAACACACAGTAACAGTAAGAGACTTCAATATCCCACTTTCAACAATTGATAGAATATCCAGACAGAAAATCAATAAGGAAAGAGCAAAACTGAGCAACACAACAGAACAAATGCACCTAATAGATATATACAGAACATTGGACCCAACAGCAGCAGAATACACGTTCTTCTCAAGAGCACACATAACATTCTCCAGGATGGATCATATGTGAGCCCACAAACAAGTCTTAACAAATTTAAGAAGACTGAAATTATACCAAGTATCATTTCTGACTGCAATAAAATGAAACTAGAAGTCAATAACAAAAGGAAAAATAGAAAATTCACAAATGTGGAGAGAGTTAAAAACAGGCTTACGAACAAACATCGGGTCAAAGAAACAATCAAAACAAATTACAAAATATCTTGACACAAGCAAAAAATAACAACATACCAAAACTTCTTGGAAGAGCAAAAGCAGTAGAGGGAATTTTACAGTGATAAACGCCTACATTTAAAAACAAGAAATATCTCAATTTAATATCCTAACTTTAAACCTCAAGGAACTAGAAAAAGAAGAGTAAACTAAACCGAAAGTTAGAGAAGGAAAGAAATAAAGATTAGAGCAAATATAAATGAAATAGTAGTAGAAAATAGCAGTAAAACTAAATTCTTTTCTGAAAAGATAAATAAAATTGGCAAACCCTTAGCTAGATGAAGAAAAAGATTACTCAAATAAATAAAATTATAAATGAAGGAGGAAAAATTAAAACTGATGCCACAAAAGATAAAAAGAACCACACAAGACTGATATAAACATTTATATGCCAACAAACTAGATAATCTACAAGAAAGAAAGAAATTCCTACAAACATACAATCTACCAAGACTGACTCACAAAAAAATAGAAAATCAGAGTACACTAATAATAAATAAGGTGATTGAATCAGCAATCAAAAATTTCCCAAGAAAGAAAAACCCAGGACCAGATGTCTTCAGTATTGAATTCTAACAAACATTTGGAAAGGAATTAACGCCAATACCTCTTAAACTCTTCCAAAAAATTTAAGAAACAGGAACTTTTGCAAAATCATTTTAAACAGTTAGAATTGCCCTGAAAACAGAGTGAGACAAAGATACCACACACAAACAAAAAATAAAACTACAGGCCAGTATCCCTGACGAACACACATGCAAATATCTTCAGCAAAATACTAGCAAATTGAATTCAACAGAACATCAAAAGGATCATACCCCATGACCAGTAGGATTTATCCCCGGAATGCAAGGATAATTCAACATAAGCAAATCAATTAATGTGGTACACAACATTAACAGACTAAAGAATAAAATCACAAGACCGTCTCCATAGTTGCAGGAAAAGTGTTTCACAAAATTCAACACCCCTTCATGACAAAAAAACAAACAAACAAACAAACTCTCAAAATTAGGTACAGAAGGAATTTATATCAACACAATAAAGGTCATACATGAAAAGCCCACAGCTAATATCTAAATTGTTGAATTTGTGGGCATTGAATTGTTTGTAGTACTCTTCTTCTTTTAATATTTGTAAGAGTAGTAATGATATCTCCTCTTTTATTCTTGATATTGGTGGTGTTTACTTCTCATTTCTTTTGCTTGCTCAGTCTGGCTAGAAGTTTTCAATTTTATTGATTTTTTTTGAAGAACAGGCTTTGGGTTTTATTGATTTTCTGACCTTTTTCTATTTTCATCAATTTCTGCTCTACTATAATCTTTCTTATCTTTTCCTTTATTTAGGGTTAATTTGTTCCTATTTGTCTAGTTTTTTTTAAATGAAAACTTACATTACTGACAGATTTTTTTTCTAACATGAGGATATCATGCTATAAGTTTCCCTCTCAACAACACTTTTTCAGCATCCTATAGTTTTTTTAAAATTGAGATAAGAATACTTAACATGAGGTCTATTCTCATAGCAAACTTTTAAGTGTGCAATAAAGTACTGTTAAATATAGTTACTATGTTGTATAGAAGATCTCTAGAATTTATTCATCTTGCATAATGGAAACTTTATACCCATGGAACAGAAACTCCTGATTTCTCCTTCCCTGCAACCAACCGGCAACTGACATTTTACTCTCTGCTTCCATGAGATTGACTACGGGTTGTGATCGAAAAATGAAAATGCCTGAGACCCATGAGGAGCATGTCATAACTTAAATAGAAAGGTGCTTTACAAAGGATTTTTGTTTCAGAATCATCTATTAACCTGTCCATAAATGTTTTAGGCATTTTTATATTATAATTGATATATGTTAAATAAATTTACTCTGCATTATTTTAAAAGTATTTCAATTGCTACAAAAATTCAATAACTGCATAAGATAAGGTCTAAGAGGAAACTTACTAAACTCATAATAGTGATTATTTAGCAAAAAGAAATGAAGCAAAGTGCTTAAGGTTGGCCCAGTGGGTTTTCATTTCATCTGGATTATTTAAATTTTTTACAGAAATATATTCATTTATGACTTGGATAATTGATAGAAAACAAGCAATACAACAAGTAAAAAAATGAGAAAAATCAATTTTAAAACATTTAAGAAACAACCCTATTATATAAAAGAGGACTAGTGGGTTGAACGGTGATCTCCAAAGGGATATGTCTGCATTCTAACCCCTGGAACTAGTAAGTATAATCTTATTTGAAACAAAACTTTGTAGATATAATTATGTTAAGAAACTCAACGTGAGTTCATCCTGGATTGTTTGAGTACACCTTAAATCCAACCATAAATGTTCTTAAAGGAACATGGAGGGCAAAGGAGAAGGTAGAGGTGGAGGCACAGATTGGAGGGATATAGCCAGAGTGAATGCCAACAGCTAATAGAAGTTGGATAAAGTGAAGAAGCATTCTTCCCTACAGCCCCTAGAGGGAGTTTGGCCCTACCAACACCTTGATTTTGGACTTCTAGCCTCCAGAACTGTGAGAGAATAAGTTTCTGTTGTTTTATGCCACCCAGTTTATGGTAATTTGTTATGGCAGACTCATGAAATTAATATAGGATGCACTAACTCTTGTGGATCTTATTCCACCATACAATGAAATGCTTACAATACATTAAGTATATTGACCATAGGCTTAATCTTACATTTAAAAATATACTTTCAGAAGTACTGACTATTGATACTATGGTAATATTTACTTTTTAAATATTAAGAACTATTTAAAGCAATGTATCATATGTCTTTGACACAGCCCCTTTTCTACTGTCTATTCTTTTCATGAGTTTCACATAAATCATTTTCATATTTAAGTTAGAAGTTGAGTATTTATTTAAAAGACTTCTTTAACCAGTGGCGAGCTGGTAAATGTTTACAATATGGCTCTTTGGAAGGAAAAAAACAAACTCATTTGTAAAACTTGCTGATTTCTGTGGTGTGAATACTCCCACCTTGGCTGATTTCAAGCTACCCAAATGATGTCATTGAATGTAGAATTGAGAAGAGATGAGTACAATCTGCTCTCACAAGCTTGTACAAACCAGCTTTAGCACACCTCTGCATCTAACTAACATAAATCACACAAAACAATCAACACATGAAAAATATTTTCACTCTGAAGCTAACTTTACCTCACTAGAAGAGTAACACAGAATAATGAATATGCATCCATTTCAAAAAGGAGTAAGACTCTAAAGCTATTGCTAAGTCACAATTTATTTCCCTCTTATACAAGAAGTTTAAATCTGATACAGGAACTTAAAAAGTCCTCATAATATCATATAAGAAATAAGAAAATAAGCTAAAACTAATAGAAACTACATCAACAAATTTTTGCTATAATTGGTTAATACAAAAATCTTGTAAGAAAACGAGACAACTGCATACAAAAATATCAATTTCATAATAAGAAAACATTACTTAATTAGGAAAGAATTAAAATCTAGGATTAAAGATTTCAATTGTCTTAGAAGAATATTACAATTTAGTCCATGGAGAAAGAAAATAAATTCTTTGAAATAAAAAAAAAACCTTTTAATTTAAAATAAGAAAACACTAACCTGGCTTCTTTGTTTATTTGATCACCATATCCCACTGTATTCACAACAGTTAATTTCAACTGAACATTGTTTTCCTGAAGTTTATATGTCTGAATTTTGAGTCCAACATTTGAGTAAAAATGTGAGGATTTTTTGTCTTTCAAATTAGTATTAAACAATGTGTCAATCAGTGTTGATTTTCCAATTCCAGTTTCCCCTGTAACAAACATAGATACATCATTTAGGGACATAAGATGGCTGAGAAGTAACACTCTGAGCCCCAAGAGTGGTTTAAAGTGTCCCAAATACTTCAAAGATTGGGATGTCCTTGAAGGTATACATGCTACTCCTGACTCCGTCAGTCATTAACATAATATAGAAAGAAAATAGACACAAAGGCACATCAGATTTTGAAGAGTGCTGAAAAATTTAAAGAAAAAAGTGTAAGTAATATGACTAGGAAGACAAAACCCCATACTAATATAAATACATGGTCTTGAATTAACAGCACCAGTGTTATGCTGTTTAAGATAAGTTGAAGTGAGCATTTGGGAAAATTAAGGAATAATTGAGATGAGGCATTTGGCACTTACCCACACAGAGAATATTAAAAGAGAATCCTTGTTGAATAGATTTGTTCGCCAATTGATGAGGCAAACATTCAAAACCAAAATGATCGAGCATAGTTAAGGAACGAATATTATCTTCTTTTTGCTTAAAGAAAGAACCAAATAAAAAGATTTTAATGAGAATAGAAAATAATGTCATTTGAAAATATAATTATAATATAAATCAAAGAAATTAGAACTATCATTTGATTACCATATCTCAGACAAGGTGCAAATAAATTTGTGATAAAATAAGCCTTTGTCTAGACACATAGATTTTGCTATCGTTTTTATAAATAGTGAATCTATCTCCTGTCACACTCAGAGACTGTCTCTAAATTTAAAAATAGGAAATTTTTTAAAACTACAAGAAACTCTATTGTATTTCTCTAAAATAATAAATTATTCTTCCACAGAAAAAAAGGGAAAAAATGACATTCTTTCATTCTGTTTCAATGTGTTAATATGTTTAGGAAACCCAATATATGTTAATATATGCAAGGAAACCAAAGTTAATTTGAAATTTTTTAGAAAGTAACTAAAAACTTTGACTTCTAATTTGTCATATAACCTCTGAGAACTTGTGCTATATCACATTGTTAAAGGAATCCACTGATAACAACACCTAGAAATCCATCAATATTATACATAAAGTGACAAATTAGTTATTTTTAAAAGGTAGAAAAAATAATTCAAAGAAGGCTTAACAATCTGTGTTAATCTCACCCCTGGAAATCTCTCCCAAACAACTAGAAAAATTTACAAAAACTTTATGCAGAAGTGTTGATTGCAGCTCTCTATTTAACATCCAAGTGTATGGCTCTCTGAGATAGGAGAATATCCAAATAAATTATGACATATTCATTCATACTCTGGGGCATTCTTAAGTCATTAAAGATGTTTGTGGAAAATGCTTTAATAAATTGAAAATAGTAAGTAAAAAAGTAAGAAACAAAATTGTATATATATTTCTAGCTTATGGTGATATTAGAGTTACTTATAGCATTTTATCTTTCCTCACATTAACAATTAGAAATAACGTTTGAAGACACTGGAAGGGAAAGGAAAGCAGGCAGATACAGGAAGAAATTAAATTCTGGAAATAAGAGTAGCATAATAGGTGAAACCACATTTATTCACATATTTTCTTGAAGCTACTCCCCAGTAAGTGAGGTCCTTGGGAAGTAGAGCACCAGGAGAGAATCATAATCTTGGGCTGGGAAGTCTAAGGTCAGAGATTTGGGCTGCCATAATGCCAGAATATTGAGAAAGAAATCCTGGAAGAACAAGTCACAGAGGGGAAAGATTCAAATCTGCAAACTTTAGAACACTTGGCTGAGCCTAACTCTGCATGTGCAGGCATGATTACAAAGAGCTCAGCGGCAATTGAGAGAACAGTCTGTGTTCCGAAAGTGCTAGGCTAGTATTTCAGCAGTGGTCCTGGGAAGTCCTAATGAGAACAAGTTTAGAGTTCAAATTTCTCCCAAGTTAGACAAGTTTCATAAACACTTCAGACTTTTTATTTAAACTCTTAAAAGACCTTTCTGAAGGATTAAGGGCTATGCTCTAAGTTAAAGGGTTATTCCCAGGTCAAAGAGAATAACTAAAATAAACCCACCTTTAGTAAGCATAGTACCATGATTCAACAGAATCCAAATGATTTTCTAGTAATCTAATTGCCTGCTAAAACAAAATTCAACACTCCTTAGAGAAATATAATAAAGGAATCCAGACTTTCTACAATATGCTATCCACAATGCTCAATGCATAATCAAAATTACTAGGTATGAAAAAGCAGGAAAAAATGTGTCCCGTAACCAAGGAAGAGCATAATCAATAGAAAGAGCACACAATGAGGATACTGGAGTTGGCAGACAAATACTACAAAATAATTATGAATATATTTAAGAATCTATTGAGAATGATGTATATAATAAATGAAGTGATGGATAATTTCAGAATAGGTAAGAAAATTCTAAAAACAAATGAACTCATAGAATGGAAAACATACAATATCTGAAATAAAATAATTCTTTGAATGAGGCAGTTCCACTTCCAGCATCAGAAATTAAGCATCTAGAGGACCCAAACTTCTCACTCAACAACAACAGGAAACTGCACAAAATAAATACACAATGACCTGAAAAATCTGAGAGATACAAAAATCTGGGCAGATACTGAAGGGGAGCCAACACCTGGAAGAAGAGATGGTGTGATGAGTTTTCATCTTGACAAATTCTAGCCTGAGTAAAGGCCAAAGTCAGTGCCACACAGGACATCAAATATTCTAATGAAAATCCTCTAGCCTCTCTTGCATAAAGAACCAAAGGACAGCATGCGAGAGAACCACAGATATTGGAGAATGAGGATAAAATCCAAGAAAGGAGATAAGCAAAGAGAAGGGCCTCAAATTCTGTGTATGTACTCTATGCAAGTTTCTGGCTGAACCCTAAAGCAGAATATATGACAACAATTATAAATAGCTCAGTCATATAGCTCAATTATATGTAAAAGAACTTAAGTGAGATTTGAGCTTCCACACAAGACATATATTCAGTTTGATCTCATACAAGTTCATTGCCCAATAAAACAAAAACATCAACACTCTTTGGAAGAACATTACAGAATCCTAAAACCACAGTGTAATATTCATATATCCAGGATACATTCTAAAATACATTCTAAAATGTCCTGAGCCTGAGGATTCAATGGAAATTAACACGAAAATGACCTAGGTATGAGAATTGCTGAGAGGTGTTTCAAAGCAACTATTATAAATGTGCTTAAGGACATAAAGGAAAGTATCCATGCAATTAATAAAGAGACAAAAATCTCAGCACAGAAATAAAAACTATAAATTAAGATAAAAGTAGAATTCAAAGAATTAGAAAGTAAAATACATATTTGAGAAAATTAAGCCAAAATTAGCTGTTTTGAAAGATTGATAAAACTGATAAACACCTAGCTAGACTAATTAAAAAAAACATAAAACACAAATTGCCCCTATCAGACATGAAAGAGGGAATAGCACGACAGATGACACCGATATTAAAATAATAGTCAAGCTCACAGAAGCAGAGAATAGGATTTTGATTGCCAGGGGCTAGATGGTGGGGGAAATGGAGTGATGTTGGTCAAGGGTACAACATCTCATTTAAGCAAAATAAGATCTAATGTACAGCATGGTGAATATAGTTAATAATACTGCATTGAATGCTTTAAATTTTCTAAGACTGTACATCTTAAATGTTCTTACAACATACACAGAAAATGTATGTGAGGTGATCGATCTGTTGATTAGCTTTATTATGCTAATTATTTCACAATGCATACATATATCAAAATATATTTGTACAACTTAAGTATACATAACTTTTATTTGTCAATTATGCCTCAATAAAGCCAAATAAATAGTAATTAATAATAATAATAGAATACTATAAGGACCTTTTTGCCAACAAATTTGAAACATTTTGCCAACAAATTTAAAAACAGATAAATTATTTAGGAAAAACCAAATTATAAAAATGACACAATGGGAAATAGAAAATCTGTATTGCCACACACCTGTTAAAGAAAAATTGTAATCAAAAACCTTCTCACAAAGAAATCTCCAGGCCCACCCACCTGATTTCACTGTTGAATTCTGTCAAGGATTTAATGAAAAATTCACACAAACTTCACAAAATAGAAGAGGAAGACATTTTTTCCAACTCATGTTATAAGAGTAGAAACAATACCAATATAAACATCTGAGAAAGACATTGTAAAACAAGAAAACTTTACATCAATATCTTCCATGAGCATAACTAAAAATCTTTTTAAAATATTACCAAATAGAATCTACTAATGTACAAAAATCATAATAGATCCTGAACAATCGGCATTTATTCTAAAAATGCAAGTTTGGTTCAACACTCAAAAATCAATAGATGCATTTCACCATATTAATAGAATTTTTTTAACCCCATATGACTGACTCAAGAGATGAAAAAAATTACTTTTGAGAAATTCAATAACCATTTATAACTTTTTAAAACCTATCGGTCAGCTAAGAATTAAAGAGGACTTCCTCAACCTGATAAATAAAATATTGCCAAGGGAACTTAAATCCAACATTGTAATTAATGGTAAACATCTGAATATTCCCCCCCAAGATTGAAAACAAGGCAGAGATGTCAGCTTTTGCCACTTCCACACAGCATTGTACCAGAGGCCCTAGAAGAACCCTAGAGGAGGCCCCAGTGTCACCTGAGATTGAAGTGCAGAAGGACCTGTGGCAGGCAGCCCCAATGTGCTCACATGAGGCTCCCACGCTGAGTCCCACTTGGCCTTTGCATTCTCCACTTTACCACAAGCCCCTTCCTGTGCATGTTCCATGGCCCTGAATGCCCTCCTTCATCAATGCCTAACCATCTCAAAATTCTTGACCATTATGTCTTGAAATATTTCTCCTTCTTTGTTCTCTCTTCTTTCTCTGGGATTCTGATAATGCTTCTCTAAGCATTTTTTATTTCCGTATAGCTCTTGGATATTTTGTTCTATCTTTTTTCCTCACTCTTTTTCTCTCTGATGTTTCAAATTTTCTAGAAACAGCCCAGCAAACAGCTCTACCCATCTGCAGACCAAGGTAGTGGCCTCATCTTTCCATGGAGCTGAGTGGACTTTTTTGCTTCATTTGAGTCTCCATACATTGAGCCATAACAACCATGGAGTTAGTTGTACAGTTCACCCAGGAATGGAATCAAATTCACAGACCTGCCCAACTGCTGAGTATAGCTACTAGTCTTGCCTGACTAGAAAACCCAGGAAACCACAGATCTCATTCTACAGCCGTGCTTGCTCAGGGAACCAATAAAGCAGTTATATCCAACTGTTCTCAGACAGCAACACCGCCCCGACTTCAGAGCATGGGCAGTGGCTACCCAAAGAGAGACTTCAATAGCAAGCCCACCTACTCAAGGGCATTACCAACTGAAAAATGCAGAACTGCAAGCTGAGCTCACTGCTAAAAGACTCCCTGCCAAAACAAATCTGTAAAGTCTTAAAGAGGAGACCACTTACTCAAATGCACAGATACCAATGAAAGGAATCAAAGATCACAAAGAATCAAACAAATATGATATCACTAAAGGAAATTTTAAAAGACCCAATAGCTGACCTTACATAAATGGAGATCTATAAATCTCAAGAATATTTTCAAGAGAGATGTCATCATCACAGTAGTGTAAGAGGATCTTTTTGTCTCTTTCCTTCAATCTATAGTGAATAAAACATCCATAACCCAAGAAAGGATACATAGCACAACACACTAAGATGCTGGAAAAATCTACACATTGGTACACATGAAGGTGGATGAATTGGAACACACAGAGGAAGCTAAACAGAGGAACAGCAGATGCAGAGCCCGGGATTCTGGACCCTTGCCATGGAGGCTGAGCCAGCCACCCCTAGCCCCAGAGAACTTGGTGTGGAGCAGCAGAGGCATGTGGTCAACTCCAGTCAGCCAGCCAAGGCAGCACCTGTGACCAAGGGAAATGGAAAAGCAGTGGAGGTGGAGCCCCATGATCCTAGGCTCTCTGGTCTTAGCTCAGAGACCTGCATGCAGAACTCTGACATCCCAACTGCAAGGGCACCTATGATGACAAGGTAACAAGCAACAGCTGAGACATTGCCCCACATACCAGGATCCCTCCCCAATCCCACTCTCCCCTCCATGGCAGTGGAGATTCCCACCCAGGTGATCCCAAATGCTGAGGCACCAGCCATCCCTGTGGCCCCAGTCACAAAGCAAATGACTGCAGTGGCATCAGCAACAGCAAGGCATCAGCGACCCCCAGAATCACAGGCAGCAATGAAAAGAGTACTGGTGACACCCCAAATAGAAGTGGAAGAGGATGGAACATGAAGATCCTCAAATATAGCAGCTCAGGTAAGAGACACCAAAAACTAGTGCTATAGGGCCACCTACTGAAAAACAAAATAAAAGCTTCTAATCTCCAAGCAATTGAAAAGTTTGACTCAAAACAAAGCTATACTTAAATAAAAAACATATTTGCTACAACAAATGCACTTGCAGAGGAATAACTCAGCAAGTACCCCAAAAATTCACACTACCATGGCAATGCATAAAGAAAACAATTCTCCAGAAACAAAACATAAAGTTTTGGAAGACTGTGATCTAACTGATAAAGAATTCAAAATAACTGTCATAAAAAAACTCAACAAGCTATAAGAAAACCCTGAAAGGCAGTTCAATGAGCTCAAGAATAAAATCAATGAACAGAAGGAATACTTTACCAAAGAGATTGAAACTCTAAAAAAGAACCAAACAGAAATTTTGGAGCTAAAGAACTCAATAAATGAGATAAAGAATGCATTAGACAGCACTGGAAATAGAGCAGATCACATAAAAGAGAGAATTAACAAGTTCAGAAATAGAAACCTAGAAGTAATGCAGGTAGAAGAGGAGAAAGAGCTAAGATTTTAAAAAACGTATAAATTCTACAAGAATTATAGAATCCTCTGTTAGGAAGGGCAACATAAAGGTAATTGGTATCCAAGAAGAAGAAGAGAGAGAAAGGAGTGGAGAGCTTATTTAAAGAAATAATATTTGAGAACTTCCCAAACCTGGAAAGGAACATGGATATACAAACCCATGAAGCTAATAGAATACCCACTTATCACAATGCAAAAAGACTTTCTCCAAAACACATGATAATAAAACTGTCAAAAATCAGTGACAAAGAAGGAATAGTAGAAGCAGCCAGGGAGAAAAATAAAATAACCTACAAAGGAATCCCCATTAGGCTATGAGCAGATTTCTCAGCAGAAACCATACCAACCAGGAAACAGTGGAGAGATATATTCAAAATATTAAAAGATAAAAACTGTCAGCTATAAGCACTCTTTCCAACAAAGTTATATTTCAGATATGAAGGAGAAATGAAGGCTTTTCCAAACAAACAAAAGCTGAGGAAGTTCACCTCCGTGAGATGTGCCTTACCAGAAATGTTTAAAGGAGCCCTTCTACCTAAAATGAAAAGGCAAAGGCATACAAAGCTTTGAGCAAGGTGATAAATACATAGACAGAATCAGAAAATTGCAAATCTATATCAGAATAGAATAGTATACACTTAATTATACACAAAAGTTAAAGGAGAAAAAGCATTAATAATAATTATAACCACTTCAATGGTGTAGCAAACTTACAACACAAAAAGGGATATAATTTATATTTATAATTTATGACAATAAAAGCATAAAAGATAAAGAGGAAAAGGACAGAACTTGCATAGGGAAAAGAAGATAAGAGTCTATCAGAAGAAAAAAAGACTATCTTATCTATGAGACCTTACATACAAACCACACGGTAACCACAAAACAAAAACTCAGAACAGAGTCACAAAACATGAAAAAAGAGGAAACTGAGACGCACATCACAGAAAACCATCAAACTGATATTGTAGACAAAAAAAAAAAAGCAAAGAGGCAGGCCCAGTGGCACAGTGGTTAAGTTCACACGTTCTGCTTCTTGGCAGCCCAGGGTTCACTGGTTTGGATCCTGGGTGTGGACATGGCACTGCTTGGCAAGCCATACTGTGGGAGGCATCCCACATATAAAGTAGAGGAAGATGGGCATGGGTGTGAGCTCAGGGTCAGGCTTCCTCAGCAAAAAGAGGAGGACCGGCAGTAGTTAGCCCAGGGCTAATCTTCCTAAAACAAAACAACAACAACAAAAAAAAAGACAAGCAAAAAGAAACAATGAAACTAGAGAACAGAAAACTAAAGATATTAAGTTCTCATATATCAATAGTCGCCTTCAATGTAAATGGATTTAATTCCGTTTACAATGGAGTTTTAATCAATTCCAATCAAAAGACACAGAGTGGCTGAATGAATTTAAAAACAAAGCCCAAAAATATGCTGTCTCCAGGAGATCCATCTCAGCTCTAAAGACAAACATAGGCTCAAACTGAAGGGATGGAAGATGATACTCTAAGCAAATAGCAACCAATAGAAATTGAGTGTAGCCATACTTATATCAGACAAAATAGACTTCAAGCCAAAAACATAATAAAAGACAAAGATGGACATTATATAATGATAAAAGTCACAATCTCTTGAGAAGACACAACACTTATTAATATATATGCACCCAACATAGGAGTATCGAAGTATATAAAGCAATTATTAACAGACAAAAAGGAAGAAATTGACAGCAACAGTAGTAGGAGGTTTTAATACGCCACTTTCATCAAAGGATAGATCATCAACACAAAGTCAACAAGGAAACATTGGCTTTAAATGAAACATTAGGTCAAATATATTCAACAGATATATAGAGAACATTCCATCCAAAAGCAACAGAATACACATTCTTCTCAAGTGAACATAGGAAATTCTCAAAGATAGATCACATGCTGGGAAACAAAACAAGTCTCAATAGTTTAAGAAGACTGAAATCATATCAAGTAACATTTCCAACCACAATGGTATGAAACTAGAAATATACTACAAGAAAACCTCTGGAGACTAAACAACATGCTACAGAACAACTATTGGATCAACGAAGAAATCAAAAACTACCTGGAGACAAATGAAAAAGAAAACAGAACATACCAAAATCTATGAGATGCAACAAAAGCATTATGAAAAGGAAATTTATAGCAACATAGTCCTACTTCAAGAATCAAGAATAGGGGAAGGAGGGAGGGGAGAGGGCAAAATGGGTGATTAGGCTCAGATGTGAGGGGATGGACTATAATTAGTTTTTGCTTGGTGGACATGATGTAATCTACACAGAATTCAAAATATATTATGATGTACATCTGAAAATAAATTTTTTTAAAAAAACCATCAAGAAAAATCTCAAATAAACCATCTAACATTACACCTAAAGGAACTAGAAAAAGAGAAACAAATGAAGCTCAAAGTCAGTAGAAGAATGGAAACAAAAATCTGAGAGAAATAAATGAAATAGAGACTAAAACATCAATAGAAAGTATCAATAAAACTAAGAGCTCATTCTTTGAAAAAATGAACAAAGTTGACAAAACTTTAGCTAGAATCACCAAGAAGAAAAGAGAGAAGCCTCAAATAAATAAAATCAGAAATAAAAGAAGAGAAATTACAATGGATATAACAGAAATACTATGGGAACACTATGAAAAGCTATACACCAACAAATTTGATTACCTAGAAGAAATGGATAAATTCCAAGAATCTACAACCTTTCCAAACTGAACCAAGAAGAAATAGAGAATCTGAGTAGATTGGTCACTCTTCAAGAGATTAAAACCATAATCAAAACCTTTCAGAAAACAAAAGTCCAGAAACACATGGCTTCTCTGGTGAATTCTACCAAACATTCAAAGACTATCTAATACCTATCTTTCTGAAACACTTCTGAAAAATTGAAAAAGAAGAGGCACTTCCTAACTCATTTTATGAGGCCAACATTATCCTGATACCAAAATCAGACAAGGGTGAGACAAAAGAAGGAAGTTACAGGCCAACATCACTGATGAATGTAGATGCAAAAATCCTTAACAAAATGTTAGCAAATTGAATACAACAATACTTTAAAAGGATCATATACCATGATCAAGTGTGATTTATTCCAGGGATGCAAATATGGTTCAACATCCACACATCAATCAATGTGACACACATTAACAAAATGAAGAATAAAAATCACCTGATCATCTCATGAAATGCAGAAAAAACATTTGAAAGATTCAGCATCCATTTATGATAAAAAAAAAACTCTCAATAAAATGGATATAGAAGGAAAATACTTAAACATAATTAAGGCCATATATGACAAACGCACAGCTAACATCAAACTCAATGGTGAAAAGCTGAAAGCTATCCCTCTAAGAATAGGAATAAAATGAGGATACCCACTCTTGCCACTCTTATTCAACATTGTACTGGAAGTCCTAGCCAGAGCAATTAGGTAAGAAAAAAGAAGTAAAAGGTGTCCAAATTGAAAAGGAAGAAGTAAAACTGTCACTATTTGTGGATGACATGACTGTATATATAGAAAACCCTAAAGAACCCACCCACAACTATTAGAAATAATTAAAAGTACAGTAGAGTTGCAGGGTACAAAATCAATGTACAAAAATCAGTTGCATTTCTATATGCTAATAATGAACTAGCAGAAAAAGAAAGCAATAATACAATCCTATTTATAATCACAACAAAAAAGAATAAAAGATCTAGGAATAAACTTAAACAAGGAGGTGAAAGACCTGTACACTGAAAACCATAAGACATTGTTGAAAGAAATAAAGAACAGACTTGAAGAGACAGAAAGATATTTTCTGCTCTTTGATTAGAATTAAAATATTTGGAATGTGAATATAACCTAAAGGAATCTATCGATTCATTGCAATCCCTATCAAAATCCCAATGACATTCTTGACAAAAATAAAACACAGAATCCTAAAACCTGTATGGAACAACAAAAGACCCCAAATAGCCAAACAATCCTGAGAAAAAAGAACAAAGCTGGAGATATCACAGTCCCTGGATTCAAAATATAGTACAAAGCTACAGTAACCAAAACAGCATGCTACTGGCACAAAAATGGACACATAGGTCAATGGAACAGAATCAAGAACCTAGAAATAAACCCACACAATGATGGACAGCTAATTTTTGACAAGGTAGCCAAGAACACACAATGGAGAAAGGAAAGTTTCTTCAATAAATGGTGTTGGGAAAACTGGATAGCCACATGTAGGAGAATAAAAGTAGACCACTACCTTACACAAGACATAAAAATTAACTCAAAATGGATTAAAGACTTGAACATAAAACCTGCAACCATAAAACTCCCAGAAGAAAACATAAGCAGTATGCTGTTTGACATCAGTCTTAGCAGTAACTTTTGGAATATGTCTCCTCAGGCAAGGGAAACAAAACAAAAAATAAACAAATGGAACTACATCAAACTAAAAAAGCTTCTGTATGGCAAAGGAAACCTTCAAAAAAATAAAAAGGCAGCCTACTGAATGGAAAAAACACCTTCAAATTATATATTGGATAAGGGTTTACTATGCAAAATATATAAAGAACTCCAACAACTCAACAGCAAAAAAGAAACAATCTGATTAAAAAGTGGGCCAAGGATGTGAATAGACATTTTTCCAAAGAAGATATAAAGATGGCCAACAGGCATATGAAAACATATTCAAAATCACTAATTATTAGGGAAATTCAAATTGAAACAACAATGAGATATTACCTCACACCTGTCAGAATGGCTATCATTAAAAAGACAAGAAATAACAAGTGTTGGAAAGGATGTGAAGAAAAGAGAACCATTGTACACTGTTGGTGGGAATATAAATTGGTACAGCCACTATAAAAAATGGTATAGAGATTCCTCAAAAATTTAAGAACTACTGTATGATGCAGCTTTTCCACTTCTGGGTATTTGTCCAAAGGGCACGAAAACACTAATTCAAAAAGATATATGCTCCCCTATGTTTACTGCAGCATTATTCACAATAGTCAAGACTTGGAAACAACCTAAGAGCCCATCAGATGAATTGATGAATAAGATGTGGTATATATACACAATGGAATTCTAAGCCATAAAAAAGATGAAATCTTGCCATTTGTGACAACACGGATGGACTTTGAGGGTATTATGCTAAGTGGAATAAGTCAGATTGAGAAAGAAAAATTCCAGATGATTCCACTCATTTGTGGAAGATAAACAAACACATAGATACAGAGAACAATTGGTGGTTACTAGAGGGGAAGAGGGGGTGGGAGGAGGGCAAAAGGGGTCAAGGGGCACATTTGTACAGTGACAGGTCACAATCTGACTCTTGGTGGGGAACATGACGTAGTCTATACAGAAGATGAAATATAATGGTGTACACCTGAAGTTTATATGGTGTTATAAATCAATGTAACCTCAATCAAGAGAAGAAATGGGGTTCTATAAGCTATCTGACAAAAACTCAGAATAATCCTCTTAAAGGAGTTCAAAGAACTACAAGAACATACAGGTAGACAACCCAAAAATTAGGAAAACAATGCATGAACAAAATGAGAAGTTCAATAAAGAAATAAAAATCATTAAAAAATAGAAATCCTAGAGCTGGTGAATACAATGACTATATTGAAAAATTCAATAGAGAGCTATGACAGAAGACTTAACCAATCAGAAGAAAGACTCAATGAACTAGAAATAAATCATTTGGAATTATTCAGTCAGAGGAACAAAAAGAAAAAAGTATAAAAAAGATTAAAGAAAGAGAGGAGATCCAAGATGGCGCCATGAGTAGTCCTCTTTGTCTCTCCCCCTTCGAGTCTACAATTATTTGGACACTTATCGCTTAACAAAGGATATCCAGACAGCATCTCAGGACGTCTGAGAGACCCACGCGACTATACATCGGAAGGCGGATGGACTTTCCTCCGGGAGGATGTGGAAATAGGTGAAAACTCTCCGACCCCGACTGAACAGCCTAGTACTCGCAAGCGGCTTTCTTCCAATGGATGCCCCCAGAAGATCAACACACATCTAGGGCAGGAGCGAGCACACAACAGAGGAGCGACAGTGGAAACAGGTGACCAGAACCCTACCTAAACCCCCCGCAATTACTCCTAAACGCAGAGGGAAACTTTGGAGTTGCACACCTGGGCCCGCAGGGAGATCCCGCCTGGTGTTCGTGGCGCCCGGAGGGTCCCAGAGAGAGTCGCTGAGGGTACGGAGGTCCCCCGGCTGCCACTGCCTGTGCAGTGGGGCTAGGGATTGCCGGAGATCTCCGAGCAGACTGGGGCTGGGTGAAGCTCCAGAGGCCGACTCCACACCCCGGAGGGGAAGCTCCAGAGTTCCGCCCGGGCAGCAGACAGGGCTCTCTGTCTGCCATTAGCGGAGGGGCCACGCCCAGCATTCAACTCCGGGAAAGTCCCGGAGAGAATCCCAGAGGGCGAAGTGACCTCCAGCTGCCATTGCCCGCTCCGTGGGGCTAGGGATTGCTGGAGATCTTGGAGAGGACTGGGGCTAGGTGAAGCTCCAGAGGCCCGCTCCATGCCCCAGAGGGGAAGCTCCAGAGTTCTGCTCGGGCAGCAGACAAAACTCTCTGTCTGCCATTAGTGGAGGGGCCACGCCCAGCATTCACAACTCCAGGAAGGTCCCAGAGGGAATCCCAGAGGGCGAGGTGACCCCAGGCTGCCGTTGCCCACCCCGCAGGGCTGGGGATTGCTGCAGATCTCGGAGATCTCGGAGAGGACTGGGGCTGGGTGAAGCTCCAGAGGCCGGCTCCGCGGCCCGGAGGGGAAGCTCCAGAGTTCTGCCCGGGCAGCAGACAAAACTCTCTGTCTGCTATTAGCGGAGGGGCCACGCCCAGCATCCACAATACTGGGAGGGTCCCGGAGAGGAGAATATCAGGCAGGGCAGCAGCTGACCAGCTACCGCTGAAATCAGGATCTCCGGCTATCCCCCAAGACAGGGCAAAGGGCTCGCCGAGTTCCTGGGGAACAGGACTGGGGCTGGGGGGAGTTCCAGCGACCCAGCTCCGTAGCCTAGGGGGAAACCCTACAGGCTCACAGCAGCCCCAGGGAAAGCCTCTGCACAACACTACTAGAAAGCACCCATCCAGCAGCCACAAGGCTGGAAGACCCCGGGACAAAAGTAGCATAGCTAGGTGAACTAACCACAGACTGTAGAAGATGCCAATAGCTCTCCTGCGACCCATAGTGGACAAGTGAGATTTTGTGGGTGCCGACAGCGACGGAGCGACAAATATAAGTGATCCCACCCCTGGCCGCTGGAAAAGCCCATAACACCGCTGCAGACCCCAAGGAGGGAGCACGTCTAGGTGGGCTGCAACAGTAGGCACCAGCAGCCTGAAGCCCCCCTGTGACGGCCCCCACGGCAGAGGAGGGAATCCAAAGGACCACTGTGACTACGAGGAGGGGCCCAGGCCCAGCTAGCAACTGCGGACAGGGTTCCTGTTTGGTGCAGTATAAACAGCTGCTCCCCCACCGCAGCAGCTGAAACAAGTGAAAGGAGCAACTAAACTCTATCTCTATGCGGAGGCACAAATCAACAACATCAAGCAATATGAAAAAATACATTAAATCTCAAGAACAGAAAGAAAATAACAAATACACAGAAAACAATCCCAAAGAAAATGAGATATATAACCTAAATGATGATGACTTCAAAACAGCCATCATTAAAATACTCAATGAGTTAAGAGAGAATTCTGACCGACAACTCAACAAGTTCAGGAGCTATGTCACAAAAGAGTTTGATACGATAAGGAAGAACCAAACAGAAATATTGGAAATGAAGAACACAATAGTGGAGATTAAGAAAAATCTAGATGCTCTGAACAGTAGGGCCGATAATATGGAGGAAAGAATTAGCAATTTGGAAGATGGCAATATAGAATTGCTGCAGGCAGAGGAAGAGAGAGAAGCAAGACTAAAAAGAAATGAAGAAACTCTCTGAGAATTATCAGACACAATTAGGAGATGCAACGTAAGGATTATAGGTATACCAGAGGGAGAAGAGAAGGAGAAAGGGACAGAAAACCTATTCAAAGAAATAATGGCTGAGAACTTCCCAAATCTGGTGAGAGAGATGGATCTTCAGGTGACAGAAGCCAACAGATCTCCAAACTTTATCAATGCAAGAAGACCAACTCCAGGGCATATAGTAGTGAAGCTAGCAAAAGTCAACGACAAGGAGAAAATACTAAGGACGGCCAGGCAAAAGAAACTAACCTACAAAGGAACCCCCATCAGGCTATCAGCAGATTTCTCAGCAGAAACTTTACAGGCTAGAAGAGAGTGGAATGATATATTCAAAAATCTGAAGGACAAAAACCTACAGCCGAGAATTCTCTACCCAGCGAAAATATCCTTCAAATACGATGGAGAAATAAAAACTTTCCCAGATAAACAAAAATTAAGGGAGTTCATTGCCACAAAACCTCCTCTTCAGGAAATCCTCAGGAAAACCCTCATTCCTGAAAAATCCAAAAAAGGAAAGGGGCTACAAAACCAAGAGCAGAGGAGATAAGTAGAAGGGCAACAACAGAGAGTAACAGCTCTTCATCAGAACAGATTAAACCATGGGACGAGAAACAAAGGAAATTGAAGAAAACCGGAAAACAAGACACAAAATGGTAGTGGTAGGCCCCCACATCTCAATAATCACTCTAAATGTAAATGGATTGAACTCCCCAATCAAAAGACACAGAGTGGCAGGATGGATCAAAGAACAAGATCCAACAATATGCTGCCTCCAGGAAACACAACTCAGCCCCAAAGACAAACACAGACTCAGAGTGAAGGGATGGAGAACAATACTCCAAGCTAATAATGAACAAAAGAAAGCAGGTGTCGCTATACTAATATCAGACAAGGTAGATTTCAAAGCAAAACAGATAAAGAAAGACAAAGAGGGACAGTATATAATGATAAAAGGGACTCTCCACCAAGAAGACATAACACTCATAAATATATACGCACCCAACACAGGAGCACCAAAATTTGAAAAGCAACTCTTAATAGAACTAAAAGAAGACATCAACAACAATACAATAATAGTAGGGGACCTCAACACACTATTAACACCATTGGACAGAACATCCAGACAGAAAATCAACAAGGAAATAATAGAATTAAATGAAAAATTAGACCAGATGGACTTAATAGATATATATAGAACACTTCATCCAAAAACAGCAGGTTACACATTCTTCTCAAGTGAACATGGAACATTCTCAAGGATTGACCATATTTTGGGAAACAAAGCAAACATCAATAAATACAAGAGAGTTGAAATAATATCAAGCATCTTTTCTGATCATAATGCTATTAAAATAGAAATCAACTACAAGAATAAAGCTGAGAAAGGGGGAAAAATGTGGAGACTAAACAACACGCTTCTGAACAAACAATGGATCATTGAAGAAATTAAAGAAGAACTCAAATATTATCTGGAGACAAATGAAAATGAGAACACGACATACCAAATCATTTGGGATGCAGCAAAAGCAGTCCTAAGAGGGAAATTCATCTCAATACAGGCTCACCTCACTAAACAAGAAAAAGCTCACATAAGCAACCTCAAACGACATCTAACAGAACTAGAAAAAGAAGAACAAACAAAGCCCAGAGTCAGTAGAAGGAGGGAAATAATAAAAATAAGAGCAGAAATAAACGATATTGAAACAAAAAAGACAACAGAAAGGATCAATGAAACAAAGAGTTGGTTCTTCGAAAGAATTAACAAAATTGACAAACCCTTATCCAGACTCACCAAGAAAAGAAGAGAGAAATCGCAAATAAATAAAATTAGGAATGAGAGAGGAGAAATCAAAACAGATACCAATGAAATACAAGAGATCATAAGAGAATACTATGAAAAACTATATGCCAACAAATTGAACAACCTGGAAGAAATGGACAAATTCCTAGACTCCTACAATCTCCCCAAACTGAATCAGGAAGAAATGGAGAATCTGAATAGGCCAATCACAAGTAAGGAAATAGAAACGGTAATCAAAAACCTCCCCAAAAATAAGAGTCCAGGACCAGACGGCTTCTCTGGAGAATTCTACCAAACA
Source organism: Equus quagga (assembly GCF_021613505.1). Classification (NCBI taxonomy): domain Eukaryota; kingdom Metazoa; phylum Chordata; class Mammalia; order Perissodactyla; family Equidae; genus Equus; species Equus quagga. The sequence goes on along the minus strand of NC_060273.1, from coordinate 23,380,728 downwards.
TTCAAAGAAGACTTAATACATATTCTTCTCAAATTGTTCCAGAAAATTGAGAAAGATGGAGTACTCCCTAACACATTCTATGAAGCCAACATCACTCTGATCCCCAAACCTGACAAGGACAACACAAACAAGGAGAACTACAGGCCGATATCACTGATGAACATAGATGCAAAAATCCTCAACAAAATTTTGGCAAACCAAATACAGCAATATATCAAAAAGATTATACACCATGATCAAGTGGGATTTATACCAGGGACACAGGGATGGTTCAACATCCGCAAGTCAATCAATGTGATACACTACATCAACAAAATGAAAAACAAAAACCACATGATCATCTCAATAGATGCAGAGAAAGCATTCGACAAGATCCAACACCCATTTATGATAAAAACCCTCAATAAAATGGGTATAGAAGGAAAGTACCTCAACATAATAAAGGCCATATATGACAGACCCACAGCCAACATCATACTCAATGGACAAAAACTGAAAGCCATCCCTCTGAGGACAGGAACAAGACAAGGGTGCCCACTTTCACCACTCCTATTCAACATAGTACTGGAGGTGCTGGCCAGAGCAATTCGGCAGGAAAAAGAAATAAAAGGAATCCAAATAGGTAACGAAGAAGTAAACTCTTGCTGTTTGCAGACGACATGATCTTATATATAGAAAACCCCAAAGAATCCATAGAAAAACTATTAGAAATAATCAACAACTACAGCAAAGTAGCAGGGTATAAAATTAACGTGCATAAATCAGTAGCATTTCTATACACTAACAATGAACTAACAGAAAAAGAACTCAAGAACTCAATCCCATTCACAATCGCAACGAAAAGAATAAAATACCTTGGGATAAACTTAACCAAGGAAGTGAAGGATCTATACAATGAAAACTACAAGACTTTCTTGAAAGAAATTGATGATGACATAAAGAGATGGAAAGACATTCCATGCACATGGATTGGAAGAATAAACATAGTTAAAATGTCCATACTACCTAAAGCAATATACAGATTCAATGCTATCCCAATCAGAATCCCAAGAACATTCTTCACAGAAATTGAACAAAGAATCCTAAAATTCATATGGGGCAACAAAAGACCCCGAATTGCTAAAGCAATCCTGAGCAAGAAAAACAAAGCCGGCGGAATCACAATCCCCGATTTCAAAACATACTACAAAGCTACAGTGATCAAAACAGCATGGTACTGGGACAAAAACAGGTGCACAGATCAATGGAACAGAATTGAAAGCCCAGAGATAAAACCACACATCTATGGACAGCTAATCTTCGACAAAGGAGCAGAGGGCCTACAATGGAGAAAAGAAAGTCTCTTCAACAAATGGTGCTGGGAAAACTGGACAGCCACAAGCAAAAGATTGAAAATTGACCATTCTTTTTCACCACACACCAAAATAAACTCAAAATGGATCAAAGACCTAAAGATTAGGCCTGAGACAATAAGTCTTTTGGAAGAGAATATAGGCAGTACACTCTTTGACATCAGTTTCAAAAGAATCTTTTCGGACACTATAACTCCTCAGTTGAGGGAAACAATAGAAAGAATAAACAAATGGGACTTCATCAGACTAAAGAGCTTCTTCAAGGCAAATGAAAACAGGATTGAAACAAAAAAACAGCTCACTAATTGGGAAAAAATATTTACAAGCCACTTATCCGACAAAGGGTTAATCTCCATAATATACAAAGAACTCACACTGCTTAACAACAAAAAAACAAACAACCCGATCAAAAAATGGGCAGAGGACATGAACAGACATTTCTCAAAAGAAGATATGAATATAGCCAATAGACACATGAAAAGATGTTCATCATCGCTAATCATCAGGGAAATGCAAATCAAAACTACACTAAGATATCACCTTACACCCGTTAGATTGGCAAAAACATCCAAAACCAAGAGCGACAAATGTTGGAGAGGTTGTGGAGAAAAAGGAACCCTCATACACTGTTGGTGGGAATGCAAACTGGTACAGCCACTATGGAAAACAGTATGGAGATTTCTCAAAAAGTTAAAAATAGAAATACCCTATGACCCAGCCATCCCATTACTGGGTATCTATCCTAAGAACCTGAAATCAGAAATCTCAAGAGTCCGTTGCACCCCTATGTTCATCGCAGCATTATTTACAATAGCCAAGACATGGAACCAATCTACATGCCCAGAAACTGATGATTGGATAAAGAAGATGTGGTATATATACACAATGGAATACTACTCAACCATAAAAAAAGACAAAATTGGCCCATTCACAACAACATGGATGGACCTTGAGGGTATTATGTTAAGCGAAATAAGCCAGTCAGAGAAAGACGAACTCTATATGTCTCCACTCATAGGTGGAAGTTAGTATATTGATAAGGAGATCTGATCAGTGGTTACCAGGGAAAAGGAGGGGTGGGGGGAGGGCACAAAGGGGGAAGTGGTGTACCCACAACATGACTAACAAAAATGTACAACTGAAATCTCACAAGGTTGTAATCTATCATAACATTAATAAATAAATAAATAAATAAATAAAAGATTAAAGAAAGCCTATGAGACTTAAGGGATACTACCAAGATAACAGTACATGCATTATGAGAATTCCAGAAGGAGGAGAAACAGAGAAATGGACAAAAAGTATATTTAAAACAACAATGAGAAAATCCAAATCTGGGAAAGAGTAGACATCCAGATTTATGAAGCCCAAAGGAACCCAAATATTTTAATCCTGAAAGAGTCTGCACTGAAACACATACTTAAATAGTCAAAAGTCCAAGACAAAGAAATAATTTTGAAAGCAGCAAGACAAAAGTGACTTGTCACATACAAGGGAACCCCCATAAGACTCTAGGTAGATTTCTCAAAGGAAATTTTACAGGCCAGGAGATAGTAAGACAATATATTCCAAACACTGAAAGAAAAAAACCTGTCAACCAAGAATACTATACCTAGCAAAGCCATCTCTCAGAAATGAAATAAAAATAAATATTTAATCATACAAACAAAAGCTGAGGGAGTTCATTACCATTAGACGTTCTTATAAGAACTACTAAAGGGCCTCAAGCAGAAATAAAAAGGTGCTAATTAATGTTAAAAATATATGAACATAGGTGTAAAACTCAATAAATATATAGTCAAAGTCAGATTCTCTAATATTGTAATGTATTAATAATTTAATGTATTGTCATGTAATTGTACAGCTCTAGTTTAAAAGTTTAAAAATAACCATAACTACAGTAATATTTTATCAGGGGTGCAATGAAATAATACATAAATTCTAACATAAATAACCTAAAACTTACAGGGGGGAGACATAAAGATGTAAACTTTCTGTATGCTATAAAAGTCAAATTGTAAGTATTAATAGGATGTTATAAATATAAGATATGTTAGCCTCATGATAACCACAAAAAAACTTGTAGTTGATACACAAAAGATTATGATGAAAGAGTGAAAGCATACTACCACAAAAGTCATCAAATCACAAAGGAAGAGAGCAAGATTAAGAAGCAAAGAACAAAGGATGCAATCAGAAACAATTAACAAAATGGCAATAGTAGGTCCTTGTCTATCAATAAAGGTGCTTTAAACCACCTTTAAGTGGGATAATTCTCCAATAAAAAGACATAGAAGGCTGAATGAATAAAAAAATCAAACAATATGATGCTTACTAGAGACTATACCTTTAAGGACACAATAGACTAAGAGTGAAGGGGTGAAAAGATATTACAAGCAAATGGTTCCCAAAAGAAAGCAGGGGTACCTACACTTATATCAGACAAAAGGGACTATAAGCTATAGTGATAAAGGAGCAAATCCATCAAGATGATATATCAATTATAAACATGCACTGAACAGCAGAGTAACTAAACATATAAAGAAAATACTATCAGAACTAAAAGGAGAAAGAAATAGCAATACAACAGAAGTTGAGGACTTGAATACCCACTCTCAACAATGGATAGATCATACAGATGGACAACCAATAAGCAAATAGCAGATTAGAACAACATAATAGACCAAATGGACCTAACAGGCATATACAGATGATTCTGTCCAATAGCAGCAGAACACACATTCTCAGTTGCACATGAAATATTTTCTAGTATAGATCAGATATTAGGCCACAAAACAAGCCTCAACAAATTCAAAATCATAGAAATAATATCAAGTATCTTTTCTAACCACAATGGTATGAAATTAAAAATCAGTAGCAGAAGGAAAGATAGAAAATTCACAAATACATGAAAATTAAGCAACATACTCCTGAACAACAAATGGATAAAAGAAGAAATCAAAGGTAAATTTAAAAAATATATTGAGACAAATGAAAATGGAAATATAATATACTAAAATTTATGAAAAGCAGCAAAAGCAGTTCTAAGAGGAAAGCTTATAGAAGTAAATGCATACATCAAGAAAACAAGAAGGTCTCAAATTAAACATCCTAATTTCACTCCTCAGGGAACTAGAAAAATATGAACAAACTAAGCCCAAAGTTAGTAGATGGAAGAAATAATAAATATAGAACAGAAATAAATAAAATAGGTGATTAGAACACAAAAGATTAACAAAACTAAGAGATCATTCTTTGAAAAAATAAAATTAACAAACTTTTAGTTTTGTTAACTAAGAAAAAGGAGAAAGAACTCAAATAAATAAAAATATACACAAAAAAGAAGACATTACTACTGATACCAAAGAAATACAAAGGATCATAAGATACTGTTATGAACGACTATATGCCAACAATTAGACAGCGTAGAAGAAATGGATAAATTCATAGAAACACGCAACCTACCAAGACTGAATCATGAAGAAACAGAAAATCTGAATAGATCAATAATGAGTGAGAGATTTAATTTGTAATCAAAAACCTCTCAACAAGGACCAGCCTGGTGGCATAGTGGTTAAGTTTGCCTGCTCTGCTTCAGTGGCCTTGGTTTGGATCCCAGGTGCAGACCTACACACCACTCATTGGCCCATGCTGTGGCAGTGTCCCACATACAAAATAGAAGAAGATTGACACAGATGTTAGCTCAGTGCCTATCTTCCTCACACACCAAAAAAACCCTCTCAACAAAGGAAGCCCAGAACCACATGGCTTCACTGGTGAATTTTAGCAAAGACTTGAAGAATTAGTGCCAATCCTTCTCAAAATCTTCCAAAAACTAGAAAAGGAAGAAACAGTTCCAAAAAATTTTAATGAACCCAGCATTACCCTATCCCAGAGCCAGAAAAGGAAATTACAAGAAAAGAAAACTACAGGCCAATATCCCTGACGAATCTGGATGCAAAAATTCTCAATAAAGAACTAGCAAAATAAATTCAGCAGTACATTAAAAGGATCATACACCATGATCAAAAATGGATTCATCCCTGGGGCACAAGATGGTTCAACATATGTGAATCAACAAACATGATACATCAAATTAATAGAATGAAGGATAAAAATCATAAGATCATCCCAATAGATGCTGAAAAACATCATCCATTCATGATAAAAATTCTCACCGTAACGGATATAGAAGGAATGTACCTCAACATAATAAAGGCCATATATGACAAGCCCAAAGCTAACATCATACTCAATGGTGAAAGGTTGAAAACTGTGCATTTAAGAACAAGAATAAGACAAGGGTCCCCACTCACCTCTCCTGTTCAACATGGTGCTGGACATTCTAGCCAGATCAATCAGGCTATAATTGAAATTTTAAAAAACTTCTGAATCATAAAGGAAGAAGTAAAATTGTTTCTGTTTGCAGATGACAAGATTCCATATATAGAAAATCCTAAAGACTTCACCAAGAATCTGTTAGAATTGTTAAACAAATTCAGTAATTTGAAGAATACAACATAGAAAAGTCATTGGAATTTTTATATGCTAACAACAAACTGTCTGAAAAAGAAATTAAGAGAACCATCCCATTTACAATAGTATCAAAAACAATAAAATACTTAGGAATAAATTTAACCAAGGAAGTGATAGATCTGTACACTGAAAACTATAAGACATTGATCAAATATATTGAAGAAGACACAAATATAAAGATATCTCATGTTCAATGATTAGAAGAATCAATTTTGTTAAAATGTCCACACAACCCAAAGCCACCTACAGATTCAATTTAATCTCTTTTAAGTTTCCTGTCACATTTTTTACAACAATAGAAAAAGGAATAATAAATTTGAATGGAAGCACAAAAGACCACAAATAGCCAAAGCAATCTTGAGAAAGAAGAACAAAGCTGAAGGCCTCGAACTTCCTGATTTCAAACTATGTTACAAAGCTATAGTAATCAAAACAGTATGTCACTGACATAAAACTAGACACATGGACAAATGAGACAGAATTGAGAACCCAGAAATAAACTTATGCATATATTCAACTACTATTTGACAGAGGAGACAAGAATTCTCAATGGAGAAAAGACATTCTCATTAATAAATGGTGCTGGGAAAACTGAAGATTCATATGCAAAAGAATAAAACTAGATCTCTATTTTACATTCCTTACAAAAATTAACTCAAAATAGGACTTCAGTATAAGACTGAACCTGTAAAATTCCTAGAAGAAAACGTAGAGAAAAGCTCTTTAACATTGGTCTTGGCAATAATTTTTTGGCTATGACACCTAAAGCAAAAGTAATAAAAGAAAAAATAAACAAATGGGACTACATCAAACTAAACAGTTTCCACAGAGCAAAAGAAACAATCAACAAAATGAAAAGGTAACCTACAGAATGGGAGAAACTATTTGTAAATCATTTATCTGATGAGGGGTTAATATCCAAAATACATAGAAAACTCTTACAACTCAGCAAAAATCTAATAATCCAATTAAACAGTGCAAAGGAGCTGAACAATCTTCCAAAGATATTCAAATGGCCAAAAGGTACATAGAAAGGTGCTTAAGCATCACCAATCATCAGGGAAATGCAAATAAAAACCACAATGAGATATCACCACATATCTGTTAAAATGTTAGAATTATCAAAAAGGAGATAATTGCTAGTGAAGATATAGAGAAAAGGGAATTCTTGCACACTATTGGTGAGAATGCAAATTTGTACAGTCAATATGAAAAACAGTACAGAGGCTTCTCAAAAAAATAAAAATAGAACTATAATATGATTCAGCAATTCCACTTCTGTGAATATATCCAAAGGAAATAAGTCACTATCTGAAGAAGATATCTGTACTACCATGTTCACTGCATCATTATTTATAATAGCCAAGACATGGAAACAACCCAAGCATCCATCAATAGATAAATGTTAAAATAAATTATATTTATTTATATATATAATGGAATATTATTCAACTATAAAAAGGTGGAAATCCTGCCATTTGCAACATAGATGAACCTTGAAAGCATTATGCTAAGTGAAATAAGTCAGGTGGAGAAAGACAAATACTGTATAATCTCACTTATATGTGTAATCTAAAGTCTAAACTCATAGAAACAGAGAACTTATTGATGGTTGCCTGAGGCAGGGAGTGGAAATGGGGTAATGTGAGATGGTGGTCAAAAGGTACAAACTTCCAGGTGTAAGATAAATAAATTTGGGTGACGTACAGCATGAGGACTATCATTAACAATACTGTAAAGTATATTTGAAAGTTAAGAGAGTAGATCTTAAAAGTTCTCATCATAAAAAAATATTATAACTGGGCCAGCCCACTGGTACAGTGGTTAAGTTTGCATGCTCCGCTTTGGTGGCCCAGGGTTCACAGGTTCAGATCCTGGGTGCAGACCTAAGCACTACTCATCAAGCCATGCTGTGGTGGCATCTCATATACAAAATAGAGGAAGACGGGCACTGATGTTAGCTCAGAGCTAATTTTCCTCAGCAAAAAGAGGAAGATTAGCAATGGTTGTTAGCTCAGGGCCAATCTTCCTCACCAAAAAAAAAAAAATTGTGACTATGTGAGGCGATGGATATGTCAACTAAAATTACTGTGATAATTATTTCACAATACATGCATATATCAAATTATTATGATTTGATACATGTATATACATATACATTGTTAAACTGATACATTATTATATGTCAATGATACCTCAATAAACCTGGGGAAAATAAGAATTTTGAAAGATTGATAATAAATACAAAGCCATAGATACAAGAAGTTCAGAGAACACCAATCAGGGTAATTAACAACAACAGCCAAGTGACCTAGACACATCATATTCAAACTGCTAAAACGAAAAGTCAAACAGAACATTTTAAAGCCAACCAGGGATAAAAGATACATTACATAGAGAGGAACAAAAATAATAAGTACAGTGACCTTCTATTCAGAAACCATTCAAACTAAAAGTGAATTGAGTAACATCTTTAAATTGCTGAAAAAATTTACCCTGCCTTACCAGAATTATACATCCAATGAAAATATCTTCTAATAGTTAGGGAGAAATAAAGACTTTCTCAAAATAATTGTGGGTGTATATTGCCGGAAGACCCATTCCACTAGAAACATTAAAGGAAGTTCTTAAAGAAGTATGAAAATAGCCAGTATCTTGGACATACACAATCGAAGACCGAGAACTTGGGATGGAATAAGTAAATTAGAATTTATTTTACATAATTTATGTAATTGCATAATTCTGTTTATATGATACTCTGGAAAAAGTAAAATTATAGAGATGGAAAACAGATAAGTGGTTTCCAGTGATTGGGGTGAAGGGAGGTGTAGTCTACAAAGGAAAAATATAAGGGTATTTTTAGGGTAATGGAATTATTCTGTATGGTATTGGGGTGATGAATGCATTTGTCAAAACCCATAGAACTGTACACCACAAAGGGTGACTTTTACTTAATGCAAATTAAAAATAAAATTAGTTAGGATGTCAAGGGAACCAAAAGTAGATTTTGGACTGTAACAAGTGAATCTAACTGTAATATAAATGAATAACTTGACCACACTGAAGAAGGTGCAGAAGAAAGGAACTGACCTAAGTAACTTTGAAAAACAGTGTTTCGACTGGGAATGTAAAACCAAAGATAAATTTAAAAATGTACATAAACACTATACTCTGGTTGGTTAGTTTGTTTCTTACTGGGGTTAGCAATTCTGAAACTACTTTTCATGTATAATAGGGTTAAATAAATAAGTTAATGTATTTTAAACACTGAGAGCAGTTTTCTTACAAGAAAAAGGGAGAATGCTAAAATGAGCCCTGTGTTACTTGATTAGAGTTAGAGGTATTATTGTTTGTATATATATATATATATATGCACACATGCACACACACATCTCCTATATATACCTATATATACATATATCAGGAGATCAAAGTAAATATCATCTGTTCTGTGAAGGGACATATCAATGTCATGTCCTCCTCATAGAATACACTAAGAATATAACATCCTATCTTTTTGATTTTTTCCAAAAATCTGTGGTCTCTATCTAACCATAAGGAAACATCAGACAAATCCAAATCGAGGGACATTCTACAGGGTATCTAACCTATACTCTTCAAAAAGCCCAAGGTCATGAAGGACAAGAAAAAACTGAGGAATCCTGTCTAGCATAATAGGCTAAGGAGATACGACAACTAAAGACCAGGTCTTGGGTCAGAAAAAAAAAAATTAGTGGAAAGACTGATGAAATTCAAATGAAGTGGGCTGTTCAATTAGTTACTTTGTACTAATGTTAATTTCATTACTTTTCATAATTGTATCAACGTTATGTGGAATGTTAGGAGAATCTAAGTAAGGGGTATGCACATAGGGTAGACAGATGAAATACAAGACACATCTACTTAAATTTGAATTTCAGATAAACAACAAATAATTTTTTGGTGTAAGTATGTCCCATGCAGCATTTGTATTTTTATTTGCTAAATCTGATAACCCTACATAAAGGAGCTCTCTGTACTATCTTTGAATCTGCTTATTTCAAAAAAAAAGTTAAAGATGGCCCTGACTTTGTCATGGGGAATAGATACAAAATGGCAGAGTAGGCATCTTTAGGGAGACTTCCGTGACGTGGTTTTTAGAGCGCCTGGTACATAGTAAATATTTCCAAAATGAATGACAAAATCAATGAATAAATGGACCAACAATTAAAAATTTTGAAGTTAAAAGTAGAAGCCAAAAATTATAGTTTTAGTAAGATTACTCAGGCAATGTATTTTAGAGTATACTCAAATTAGAGAATCTATGCCATGAAGTTAATTCAAAGGAAATCTTTACCAGCTTTAATCAGAGACTGTTCTTATCTGGAAGCACGATGAAATGTTCTACAGTTGATTAGTCTTTCTGAAAATGTACAGCCAAGCTACTATGTGTTTTTCTAGAAACTCTAATACAATCAAATAGAATTGAAATTTTGTTTGTGTAGAAACAATTAAATTGTTTTATATTCACCAAAAAAGTCAATAGTGTTTCTACACACTAGCATCAAACAACTGAAAAAAAAAGGAAATTTAAAAGTGCATTTAAAGTAGCATCAACAAATTTAAAATACATAGGAGTTAAATTAATAAAAGTTATGTAAGAAATTTACACACAAAAAAATGAGAGAATAAAATAGAACTAAATAATGGAAATATATGTCATGTTTATACATTAGAAAAAATATTAAAATGTCCTTTCTCCCCGTATATAGTGACTCAAATGAAATCTTTTCTTTATAAGGTGGTCATTTATTTATTTATTTATTTTAAATTTTTTTTGTGGTAATAACATTGTTTTATAACAGTGTATAAATTTCAGGAGTTCATTCTAATATATTTTGATTTCTGTGTAGATTACGTCATGTTCACCAGCCGAAGATTAATTACCATCCATCACAACACACGTGCCTAATCACCCTTTTTTCCCTCCTCCCTTCTCCTTTCCCCTCCAGTAACCACCAATCCAATCTCTGTTTCTATGTGCTTATTTGCTGTTTTTATCTTCTACTTACGAATGTGATCATACGATATCAAATGCAATCTTAAAAGCACAGGAGGTGGGGCTGGCTCCGTGGCCGAGTGGTTAAGTTTGCGCGCTCCGCTGCGGCGGCCCAGGATCCGATCCTGGGCACGGACATGGCACCGCTCGTCAGGCCACGTTGAGGTGGCATCCCACATCCCACAACTAGAAGGGCCTGCAGCTAAGATATACAACTATGTATGGGGGGTTTGGGAAGATGAAGCAGAAAAAAAAAAAAAATGAAGATTGGCAACAGTTGTTAGCCCAGGTGCCAATCTTTAAAAAAAAAAAAAAAAGCACAGGAGAATCTGTAAAATGGCACCTGATAGCCAAATGTTGCATATTTGAGCATCAAAATTAATAACTGCGGAATTACTGTTCTTTATATTCCAATTCCATATTTCCTTTCAACTTTCCTACCACTCCCTGGATTACCCTGCTATGAGACTCTTAATTGAGTTCAGTAGTAAGAGTAAAATAGATTTACTATATCATGTTTTTGAGACAAAAACCAGCCTAACAAGATAGAGTTGTCCCCCAGTGAAGCCACAAGTCCCCTGGCCTAACAAGATAAGGTCCAAACCAATCAGTAAGCTAAGAGAATCATACAGAGACCACCATGATCCACATTCCACTGCCTTAGGACTTTCCCGGGCTTATTAATGCACCCTAGGATCCCGGAGTTGGCTGACAGTTGCCTTTTGCCTCATTACCATAGTAAAACTCACACCCAGGGGTGGAGAGCTAGCACACTAATGATACATGTGACACATGAAGTAGCATGCTGTGTGACAGTGCAGGTGCAAGCACAACCCCACCTCTACATGCCATGATAGAAGACCCATCCCCTGCCCCAACCTGATAAAAACCCTATAGTATGGCTATTCAGAGAGCCACTCGCTTCTATCTCTCTCTCCCTTCTTTCCTTTCCATGATTGTTTCCCTTGTGCACAAGCTAATAAATCTTCTATCATCTCACTCTTGCTTGTTGTCTCTGTTGATATCTATCCTGGGGAATGACAAGAACCCAGGGCAGGGCCAGCCTGGTGGCACAGCAGTTAAGTGTGCATGTTCCACTTCAGTGGCCCAGGGTTCACTGGTTTGGATCCCGGGTGCAGACATGGTACCACTTGGCAATCCATGCTGTGGTAGGTGTCCCACATATAAAGTAGAGGAAGATGGGCACGGATGTTAGCTCAGGGCCAGTCTTCCTCAGCAAAAAGAGGAGGGTTGGCAGCAGATGTTAGTTCAGGGCTAATCTTCTTCTTCAAAAATAAGCCCAGGGCACTGGTAACATTTTTAGCATAAATATTTTGAACAGTGTGGTCAATAGTTTGAAACTATTTAAAAATCTTATCTTCAGAAAGAAAGCACAGAGTTGGTAGTCCTAAATAAAAGCATGCTTCAAACGAAAAATACTCTTTGCATAGAAAATAAAATTATGCCACTTCCCTTTCCATAAGTACTCTAATATAACAGATACAATAGATATAAGGAGAATATTTGTATTGAATTAATAGTGTCACTGTGATTAGCATCAGAATTAATTTAATCCTCCCATGTCAAAATAAGGAATTAAGATCCAAACAGTTTACATGATTTACCCAAAGACACAGAGCTTGGTACACTTAGAGCTCCCTGAAGTAGAATTTTATTCTTTTAAATTCTTAGTTCCTAGCTCACTGTGGTTCTAAATAGTTGTTGGTTGAATTAGTATATGTTGAATGAAAAATGAATGGTAGGGATAGGACCTTTGCCCTAAATACCAGGAATCAACTAAGGAATAATTGGTAGAAATTCTATGAGGATTTTATATTTAAAGACAATGTATTTGGCAATACTAAATTGAAAATGCAATCAAATAAGAAATCAGAAAGTAATATTCAACTCTTCACTATCTGTGTTTTTAGAAGAGGGCTGAGCTCTTCTCAACTTATGAAGAGAACATTCTGATCCATATAATCTGAAGATTATTTTAGTGTAGCAATAATAGATTTGGACACTCCACTGTCCTCTCTGCCCTAGACTCCCTTGTGATAGTATTCTCTCACTTTTAAAACTGTAGCTCAGGGAGGTACCAGATCAAAGTGCCTTGTGTGTCCATGGAACAAAATACAGCCCATTGTCTTATCAGGAAAGGACCAGAAACATTTGTCTCATTAGCATCAAGTTCTCAACCACAAAGCAAATAGTGCAAGCAGGAGTTTCCATAGTATCATCATTTCCTTCTTTTTTGGTGAGGAAGATTCACCCTGAGCTAACATCTGTTGTCGATCTCCCCTTTTTGTCCTTTTATGTGGGCTACCCCCACAGCATGGCTACTAACAGATGAGTGGTGTAGGTCCATACTGGGGAACTAAACCCAGGCTGCCAAAGTGGAGCATGCCAAACATAACCACTAGGCCACCAGGGCTGGCCATCAGCACTATTTCTTAACAAATGTCTTCTAATGAGCCAAAAGTTCTTTCTTATAGTATTTATTTTTATAAAATGCCTATATCTATGTAGAAAACTTAAATGGTTCAGATTCTACTAATTTGGAATTTGTGATCATTCAAATCTTGTTCTTGAAGTCACCTTTGCACCATCCACAGATAAAGCAAATTAAGAAGTAAAGTATATAAAAATATAAGACTTAAAATACCATTTAAAAGATTATTTTGTATATATTTACATGAAATGGAAGTACTAATCATAGATTATTTTAATTCATCATGATAGCAAGTACACATGAACTATATCTAGCAAATGGGCTCATGTACATAAAGTTATAGTCTATAAATTATAAAAGACTCTAAGCTCTGACAAGCCCTGATGTTTAACCTGTACTCATTCTTTTCCAGTGGCACTGGTGACAACTGAATAAGAAAAGTCACTTGTTATTGTGAGCCTTTGGGATAGTCACTGGTGCCTCTGTTTTCTCTTTTGTAAAATGAGATCATTTGACCAGGTGAGCTTAAAATTCTTTCACATTCTAATGTTCTATAAGTCGACCCTTATTTATGAAGAGCCTGCAATTTCAATGAGAATAAAAGCCATGCAAAAAAAGTTAAAATATTTGTTAATATCATACTGAGTACGAAAATTATACAAAAGTCAATAAATAATATAGGAATTTGGAAGAAGGATAGATGACTATGGTATGAAGTAGTTAAGGATAATTCAAAAAGATAGTAGATTGGCACTAAAAGGATAAATTTGTATGGAGGAGATAAGTATTATGAACAAGAGGCAAATATGGCAATGGGCTTAGAAGTAGAAGTATAGACTATGTGCCTTTGTGTAGTAAGGAACTTCCCTACCTAAAGGGAAAGATTTAAATTGGGAAACTGAAGTAAGGAAAATTGAAAAGAGAAAAAGAACCCCAACAATAGAGAGTTTGGAATATGAAGCTAAGGAATATAGATTTTATCTAAATGGTAATGGGCAGTGACTGGACATTTTGAGCAAGGGAATAGTAGAAGAAATAAGCATTTCAAAAAGATGAATAAGGAACTGATATGCAAAGTGACCTGGAGAGGAAACCAGAGCCAGAAGATGAGTTGTGGGCCCACTTCCCCAAAAAAAATCAGTGATAAAGTTACTGGTGTGAATGGAAAAAAAAAAAAAAACAGAGATGAGGGAGATGTTCTGAAAAAAAGAATCAAAAGAACTTGACAGCTAACCAGCTACAATGATCAGTGAAAAGAAAATCAGAGGAGAAAGCTAGTATTTTTTGTGTGTGAGAGAAAGATAAGTTTGAGTTTTAGAATTTTAATTTTAAGGAAAGTATAGAAATATCCTGAAAGCGACTGGATACATTTGAACACAGTGGAGGCTTGAAAGCAGATAAAGAAGAACAAAAGGCCCAAAAATGCGAAATGGGAAATGCCCACTCTCAGGAGGTGAAACGGTTAGTCTAAAAAGGAGATGATGACTTGCCAGACAAGGAGACAGAAAAAAGAATCAATACAATGCCAATTATAGAAAATACTGTGACAAGTGAGAAAGCTAGGTAAAATCCAAATGAATATGCTGCATTTACAACCCATGGCTTAAAGGCAAATAAAGCTTCATAAAAGCACAAAAAGGGAAAAGAAGCAAGAAACTTAGTTGATGTATAAAGACTTAATATTGTAAAACAACTGAAACCAGCAAAGAGTTAGCCACTGATGATTAAGTAGCTAGGAACTAAAGGTTTTTTTCCTTTTTGCAATTACTGATTATAGCTTTTAGCTGTTTAACGCACTTCTTGTTAACTGTGCTGTTTAGGCAATATGCTCTCTGACTCCCACTAGGTTCCTATAGAAAACATCTCCCTAGAGCCTTGGTCACCATGGTAATTGGTGGGTGAGTTGTTATTCAGAAATTGGAATTCCTCGTCCACTACAGGCCAGTTGAGACCACCAACTCATCAACCGGGCCTGCAGAGATGTCCAATAGGTGACCTTTTGATGTCAATTGGCTAAAAACTCCACCCTCAGGTCATGCTAACACCGCCATTTTGTGAACATGGGTCCTATGAAAAGGCATGAAGTCTGAATGTGCTTGTGCAGATCATCAATTACCTCACTTCTCCTTACCTCCAATCACGTATCTCCACATTTCAGACTACCTTGCCCCCCCTAACTCATAAATATCCTTGAGTCCATATTTCCAGGGAAGTGGATTTGAAGCTCATGCTCTCACTTCCTCACATGGCTGCGTTGTGATTAAACTCTCTCTCTGCTGCAATCTCATAGTCTCAGTGTTTGGCTTCCTAGGCGGTGGGCAAAAACTAACCTGATTTGGTAACACAACTTCAGAGAAAAAAACCTATGATAATCAGTGTATCCAGATAAAGAATGGGCAATCTGAACTTATCTCTACTGGTCAAACCTTTCTTGTAAATTTGTCTTCAACTCCAGGAAGGACACTTGAACACTGTATATCATTCCACATTTTGTATAGTTCCTGGTACAGTGTCACTGCCCATTAAATACCCTGAAAAAAGGGAAAGAGAAGGTGGAAAAAAGAGGAAGGGAGAATGACAGGAAGAGAGAGAGAGAGAAGGAGAGAGGGAGATATTAAGGAAAGAACCCAAGGGAGAGTGACTAGGCTAGTAACAGAACTTAAGTTAAAACACTATGTGAGGGGCTGGCCCCGTGGCTGAGTGGTTAAGTTCGTGCGCTCCGCTGCAGGCGGCCCAGTGTTTCGTTGGTTCGAATCCTGGGCGCGGACATGGCACTGCTCATCAAACCACACTGAGGCAGCGTCCCACATGCCACAACTAGAAGGACCCACAACAAAGAATATGCAACTATGTACCGGGGGGCTTTGGGGAGAAAAAGGAAAAAAAATAATAAAGTCTTTAAAAAAAAACACTGTGAGAAGAGTGTAGATCTTCAAAGTTCTCATCACAAAAGGAAAAATTATAACTATGTTTGGCAATGGATATTACCTGAACTTATTTTGGTAATCATTTTGCAATATACGCATTTATCAAATTATTACGTTGCATATCTAAAACTACTGCAATGTTATATGTCAGTTATATCTCAATTTTTTTAAAAAGTGAGAAAACTGGATATTTGAAGTGTGAGGAAAAGAGGCATTTTAGAGGAATAGATATGAAAACACATGAAGACTGTCATATTGAAAAAGAATTTCATTCATTTTGTGACATTCGAGAGAGTGGTGAAAGGAGGACAAGTTCCAAGGAGCAAATGTCATATAATATATGACAAGAATTTTCTCATAATTAAAGGCATCCAAAAATTAAATGTGTCTACTTAAACCTTGAATTCCAATATAGGAAAGAGACAAAAAACCAGGCATTCTCACATATTGATGGCTGAAGTATCAATTGGCATAATATCTTTATAGAGTGATTTGATAATTACTATCAAATTTTAAATTCCATATACTTTCTGACTCAACACTTCCATTTCTAGAAAAATAATTCAATGTGTCCATGAAAAGCTATGTAGGAGGATATTCAATGCAGCATTGTATAGAATAGTAAAAAACCAAAAACAAGAAAAACCCAAATTACCTTATAGCTACCCAGAGGGGAGTGGTTATTGAAGAAAAGTACTTTCATAACAGCAAAAGTACAGAGCTATTAAGAATAAGGTTGGTCTGTATGTGCTGATATGAAAAGTTGTCCAAAGGTTACTTATTCCTGATTTTTTTTTAAAGATTTTATTTTTTCCTTTTTCTCCCCAAAGCCCCCCGGTACATAGTTGTGTATTCTTTGTTGTGGGTTCTTCTAGTTGTGGCATGTGGGACGCCGCCTCAGCGTGGTCTGATGAGCAGTGCCATGTCCGCACCCAGGATTCGAACTAACGAAACACTGGGCCGCCTGCAGCGAAGTGCGCGAACTTAACCACTTGGCCACGGGGCCAGCCCCTACTTATTCCTGATTTAAAAAAAAAAACACCTAGGTTCAGAGAAGTGTTTTCTCTTTCCCATTGTTTGAAATTATCTTTGCAAGAACATTATTTTTAATATTTAATAGAGAGAATAAACTAAGTTGCCAATTGTAGAAGGGTTCAAAAACAGAGTGGAAGATTATGTACTAAATGGTTTGTAGCAATCATTTATATATCAAGTTAAAGTTTGATTAATTGGCCTTTGGGATTCCTTCTAATTCTAAAATTTTGTGATTTTAATGTTGCATAAACAAAAGAGCATTCACCATGATTTAAATGCAGAAGGGGAGTCAAAGATAATATGGAATGGGCATAATCCAGTGATTTAGTCACTAAGCCATGACTTTGACAGTACTTTCACAAAAGCAATGAAGAAAGATGAATCAAGGGTGATTTTAAAAATGTGGCTGATAGAAAAATAAAGATGGAATAAGCCATCACTTCAGAGAAGTAACAGGGAGAAAGAGAGGAGAAAAAAATATGAGTTTGTTGGTTCAAACTAAGATATAGAAAAACACACATGTTTGGAGGAAGAGAAAACAATGAGAGCCATTAGTTATTAAAACATAAACAAACACTATTTAACATAGCTCAGTATTCATGTATATATTTGACATTTTGGTCAAAAAGAATTCTAAAACCCAGTTTTCACCCATTCATACATTCTACTCTCTTTTAGTGTAAATTTTTATGTGAATTATTTTATCTTCTCACTAGTATAGAAGCTCATCTTAAATGGAACTTAATTCATTCTCCCATTCAGTAAAGCAATAAAGAAGCAGCCACTCAACCACTTCCTAAAATAACTGCATTTTAAAGTTACTTATTAACAGTACATAAAGTTCCACAAGCATATGGATCAAAATAGTACTGTTGTTCTCACCTAATGGGAGGTTCTGAAGTTTTAATTTGTTATTCCTTAGTGTTAAATAGGAATAGTCGTTTGAGCTATTAAAAAGGCCTTGCAGACTCAAGAAATATGCAGCAAATATTTAACCATCATTGATATTTAACGTCAATCGATATAAAAGCTAATTCATGTCCAAACATAACAAACATAAGCCTTTATCTTCTAGATCTCTATCCGTTTTCTGAGTCAGTATTTTAAAACTACACTATCTTATTGAAGTACAGAATGGAGAGTTCTATTTGAAAGATATACTCAACCACATCTTCTTCATCAGGTATTTGTGTGGACATATTCATTGGTTTTTCTGCCATGCCAGACTGAAAGAGCTAAAAATGAAGAAATAAAACTTTTTAAAAACTATTTTAAAAGGTTATATTTCTACAATATAATTTAAGTCAATAAGAAAGTCTAGTGTAGACATTATCTCAGCTTTTAGCTTTTAGTACAAACTATTGTTGACTTGTTTTAAATTGTGGCTGTTTTGCTAGACAGGCTTTTATACAATAAATAATATATAATATTCAACTTATAACATACAGTAATGCATTTAACCGTAAACACACAAAAAGCATCTAAAGAAAGATAAACTCCACTTTAAAATCAAGAGGGCAAAGAATATTCTTCTTCTTTAAAGGACTCTCTGGGCATGAGAAAGGGAAATATGGAATTTTCCTTTAAAAAGTACCAAAAGAACCAGGCAGACTCTTATAATTACTTACCTTTCCAGAGCAGTTTAACAGGGAGGGCTGGACTGTGCAATGTATTTATAGAAAGAGAATTGGGAAAGCAGAGCTCATAAAATCTAAACAAGTCCCTTAGACCCTGAACTAAATTAACGATAGTTGTCATTTATGAAGCACTTACTATGCACCTAGCGTTGTGCTGAGTGCTTATGCGCTTTACCTCCTTTAGTCTTCATAGTAGATATGAGACACACAAATTTTCAATGCCATATGCCAAGTGAGAAAATCTGGATTCAGAAAAATTAAGTAACTTACTTGCCCAAGATTTCAGCTATGCAGCAGATGCAGGTCTGAACTAACTCCAAAGCTGGTGTCGTTTCCACTGTCTCCAGTTATGGACCAAACATTCACTGTGTTTGCAACAGTTTGGAACAAGGGAGGAGAAGTACAAGAGAGCACGTTGTGCTGATTTCTAGGCAGAACTGCCTGATAAGGACATGCTACCCTACTTTTGAGTACAACACAAAGATATGGATAATATGAGGCATGTTTTAAAAGGAAATATATATTGGTATAGCAAAGAGAAAAAGCAAACAGAATCAAAGAATGGCTCTGTACCGTGGTCTCTTCACTTGATATTTCCAGAAGATTATTCCACTTTAGTATATAGATTTATCTCATTTTTTCCCCAATGGCAAATAGTATTCTCTAATACAGATAGTGTTTTTTTCCACTGTATGGTTTACCCTAATCTAGTATATATGAAAGTTCTATATTATTTAGCAGAACATTAATGGTGGGTATTGCAGTGATTTCAAGCCTTTAATTACAATCAAAAATAAACATTTAAACTATGGAAAAAGGGTTGCTTCTTAACTCCTTATACTTATCCTCTTTCAGAATTTGAAGTAAGTCACTATAAATTCAAGAGCCTCAACTTTCAGTTATGCAGATAAAAAATTCCAGAGATCTAATGTACAGTATGATGACTATAGTTAATAATACCATATTGGATACTTGAAATTTGCTAAAAGAGTAGATCTTAAGTGCTCCTACCCTCCCCCCACACACAAATGATAATTATGTGAGGTGTTGGATATGTTAATTAGCTTCATTACGGTAATCATTTCACAATGTATATAAATGTATTTCAAAACATCACATTATATACCTTAAATATACACAATTTTTATTTGTCCACTTATCTCAATAAAGCTGGAAAAAAGAGAAAAATATTTTTTTATAAAGTATCCCTGTGTAACTGCTGACTTTTTGTCAAGTCTGCAGAAGATGGTTTGACAACTATAGATACAAATTATTTTATATTTAAAAAGCTAATTAATGGTAGCTTAACCAAACAGAGGCTTACTTATCTCACATAAATCTAGAGCGCAAGTTCTCAGAGTATGATCCTTAGGTCCCTGGGAATCCCTGAGATTCTTGCAGGGGGTCTATAAGTTCAAAATTTTTTTCTAATAATAATAATAAGATAATTTGCTTTTTCCACTGTGTTGACATTTTCACTGACGGTTCAAAAGCAATGGTGGGTAAATCTGCTGCTGCTTTACTCAAAGCAGTGACACCAAGTTGTATTATTAGTCATTGTGTTAGTCATTTCACACATTCACAGCAAAAAGAAAACGGAGGTGAGTACCCATAAAGCATTTATACCGTATGCAAGTATGATGGCCCTCTTGAGTAAAGCAAGTTAAGTCGTTGTGGGAAATAGTAACTCCTTTTTCCATGGAACACCAATTTCAATTGCAAAAATGACTGACAAACACTTCTTCAGGCTTTGTTATTTCTAAGACAGTTTCTTGAAAATGAATGAAATGTACTTTGTAACATGAAGAAAAATAACTGAAATGTCAACAAATAAGAGGCATAAACTGCAAGAGAAGCAAAAAATTTATTTGGCATCTCAAGAATTGCAATTCAGGGAGCACAGATTAAGGTAGAAACACAAATAGTCTCCCCCTAGGGAGTAAAAGGCAGGGGCTTTTAAAGGAGTTATTATTACAGTGTTAGTAAGAATACTTACTACAAAGAATTTTAATGGGAGTTGGAGGCAGAGAGCTCATCTTGGTTAAACATTGATTGACAATTGTTTCTATTTTCAGAAAGTCGATAATCCTCAGTCTTTGTGATCCGGATGTCCATTCTCTTCCCAACTTCTCAAACAATTGCTTGTAAAACAATTGCCATTTTGACCAGTTCAAAGGTTTGACCCAGTGCAAGATTCAAGACAGCAAGGCAGTTTCTCTGGAAAGGCAGCTCTGATTCCATTTTAAATGGCTCCACTATAGTCAGTTTTGACAGAAAATATAGGTTGTAAATGATAAAGTTTGAGCTTATAGGTTTTGGAGAACTTATATCCACTATGGATCTTCACAGCTTCCTAATATTTACAGACTTTCCCAAAAAGATTGCTGAGGATGTTAACAAATAAAATTTTTCATTTTATATAATGAAATATGTCAGTATTAAATAGACTAGGGTTTCCCAACTTAGAACTAGTGACACTGGGGGCTGCACAATTCTTTGTGAAGGGCTGTTATGTGCATTGTAAGGTGTTTAGCAGCATCTTTGGCCTCTACTCAGCAGCAACCCCCAAACGTGACAGCCAAACTTGTTTCCAGACATTGCAAAACATTTCTTAGAGGGTTAAATCACCCTCAGTTAAGAACCACGAGGTTAGGGGCCGGCCAGGTGGTGCATAAATTAAGTGCGCATGTTCCGCTTCGGCGGCACGGGGTCCGCCAGTTTGGATCCCGGGTGCGGACATGGCACCGCTTGGCAAGCCATGCTGTGGTAGGTGTCTCACATATAAAGCAGAGGAAGATGGGCACAGATGTTAGCTCAGAGCCAGTCTTCCTCAGAAAAAAGAGGCGGATTGGCAGATGTTAGTTTAGGGCGTCTAATCTTCCTTGGGAAAAAAAACTAAAACACTAGGTTAGATAACTCACTAAACAGGTATTTTCCAAATGACCAATGCATGGCATTACAAAGTCATACATGAGTTCCAGATCCATTTGGAGAGTGACATAGACCAACAGATTTGTGTCAAATGCTCTTGACACAATTGAACATATGTAAGTATAAAACTAAATCTCACACTTTATGCAAAAATTATTCAGAATGGATGCCTGCAATGTGTTGGGCCATACCTCATATGTTAAGGGTATAGTCCTCCACAAGACTGCTCTCACATCAGACACCAGCTATAAGTTCAGGAGTCCTCAAGCCACTCCCACTTCTGAGCACATGGCTACAAATTCAGAGGTTCCCATGACCTTCTCAGGTTTGATAATTCACTAGAATGACTCACATAACTCACTGAAGCCTGTTATACTCACAGTGATGTTCATTATGGGCAAATAATACATACTAGAGGAGACACACAAGGTGAGATCTGAGAAAGTTCCAAAGGGATGCATTGCTCTCCTCACGACTGTGATATGTGACAATACCTAAAGAGTATAGCTAACCAGTGTAGGTCACCTGAACTTTTGGTGTCTAGAGTTCTTACTAGGGCTCAATTACATACTGCCTGCATGGCTGACTATTAATCTCCAGCCCCTCCTGGAGGTACAGGCTAATACCTTTAGTCTCAAGTTATTCCATAGATTGAAATTGATACAGCATGTTCCAAAGACCCCACCTTGAATTACACTGTTAAACTGTCCAGTGGCCAAAGCTCCAGGCAAAGATGCTCCTATTGAGGAGGACATTCTAGGGACCTAGAGATCACTACCCAGTAGCTGAGGGCAAAGACCAGACATCTATTTGGATAAAATTAATTCTTCGCTATATAGGTACTCAATCATTTTTAATTGTGTAAAGTTTCTCAAACCTAGAAATTTAACCCACTTGTCTAGAGCTAAACAGTTAATCATGTTGTTTCTGTTACATAACAGTGTCTTCAAAGACATATGCTTTAACTTTTCATTTCTGGGGAGGGTTTGGCTTATTTCCTCATGCTATGCATGGCTGTGATATGGCTGACAGCCATCTGGTAGCAGACTGATTAAATTAGCTCCTTTTCATCATGGAGGGAAAGATTTCTCCTCAGTGAAATAGATAAATATCTGGATATAGATTTGCCTTCGTTGCTTATAATGCCTCTGCCAGCACCACCATCACGAACTTGCAGAATGCCTTATTCATTGTCATGCCAGTCAGGAAACACAACCTGAGCTGCAGTGTCCAGAGTTTTTATTAGAGTTTCTTTATACAGTTGTGCGCCACATAATGATGTTTTGGTCAATGTAAGACTGCATACATAATGGTGGTTTCATAAGATTAGTACCATATAGCCTAGGTGTGTAGTAGGCTATACCATTTAGGTTTGTGTAAGTATACTCTCTGATGTTTTCACAATGATGAAATTGCCTAATGATGCATTTCTCAGAAGGTATCGCTTATCATTAAGCAATGCATGACTGTATAAGCATGATTGATTGAATCATCAACCATGTGGTTGAACTTCATCTCCAGTTCCCTTTTCTCTCCAAAGGTTGATATCATGTGGCTCAAAGCCCCAACCCTCCACTCACATAACTGGTCTTTCTGGTGTGGCCAGTATCCATCTTGAGTTATCTCATTAGCATAAACTCTCTGGGGGTCCACCATGAGTCACATTGCTAGCATAAACTAGCAAGTGTGGTCCCAGGGACCAAAGAAAAAGGGACAAAAGGCACTCCAATCACTCAGGAAATTCCAAAGGTTTAGTGGTTATCTCCTAGGAACTAGGGACAAAGGCCAGCCAAGTTATTTATTACACAATCATAAACTTAAATATAAAATATGAAACTTTTAGAAAAAATATAAGAAAATTTCCAGGACCTAAGGTTAGTGAAAATTTCCTAGACTTGACAACAAAAATACAATTCATAAAAGGAAAAATTGATACACCACAATCAAGTGGGATTTATACCAGGGACACAGGGATGGTTCAACATCCACAAGTCAATCAACGTGATACACTACATTAACAAAATGAGAAACAAAAACCACATGATCATCTCAATAGATGCAGAGAAAGCATTTGACAAGATCCAACATCCATTTATGATAAAAACCCTCAATAAAATGGGTATAGAAGGAAAGTACCTCAACATAATAAAGGCCATATATGACAAACCCACAGCCAACATCATACTCAACGGACAAAAACTGAAAGCCATCCCTCTGAGAACAGGAACAAGACAAGGGTGCCCACTTTCACCACTCTTATTCAACATACTACTGGAGGTGTTGGCCAGAGCAATTCAGCAGGAAAAAGAAATAAAAGGAATCCAAGTAAGCAATCAAGAAGTAAAACTCTCACTGTTTGCAGATGACATGATCTTATATATAGAAAACCCCAAAGAATCCATAGGAAAAGTATTAGAAATAATAAACACCTACAGCAAAGTTGCAGGGTATAAAATCAACATACATAAATCAGTAGCATTTCTATATGCTAACAATGTACTAACAGAAAAAGAACTCAAGAACTCAATCCCATTCACAATAGCAACAAAAAGAATAGAATACCTTGGGATAAATTTAACCAAGGAAGTGAAAGATCTATACAACGAAAACTACAAGACTTTCCTGAAAGAAATTGATGGTGACATAAAGAGATGGAAAGACATTCCATGCACATGGATTGGAAGAATAAACATAGTTAAAATGGCCATACTACCTAAATCAATCTACAGATTCAATGCTATCCCAACCAGAATCCTAATGACATTCTTTACAGAAATTGAACAAAGAATCCTAAAATTCATATGGGGCAAGAAAAGGCCCCAAATTGCTAAAGCAATCCTGAGAAAGAAGAACAAAGCCGGAGGCATCACAATCCTTGACTTCAAAGCATACTACAAAGCTACAGTAATCAAAACAGCATGGTACTGGGACAAAAACAGGTGCACAGATCAATGGAACAGAATTGAAAGCCCAGAAATAAAACCACACATCTATGGACAGCTAATCTTAGACAAAGGAGCAGAGGGCCTACAATGAAGAAAAGAAAGTCTCTTCAACAAACGGTGCTGGGAAAACTGGAAAGCCACATGTAAAAGAATGAAAATTGACCATTCTTTTCCACCATTCACCAAAATAAACTCAAAATGGATCAAAGACCTAAAGATTTGGCCTGAAACAATAAGTGTTCTAGAAGAGAATATAGGCAGTACACTCTTTGACATCAGTTTCAAAAGAATCTTTTCGGACACCGTAACTCCTCAGACGAGGGAAACAATAGAAAGAATAAACAAATGGGACTTCATCAGACTAAAGAGCTTCTTCAAGGCAAATGAAAACAGGATTGAAACAAAAAAACAACCCACTAACTGGGAAAAAATATTTGTAAGTCATATATCTGACAAGTGCTTAATCTCCATAATATATAAAGAACTCACACAGCTCAACAACAAAAAATCAAGCAACCTGATCAAAAAATGGGCAGGGGACTTGAACAGACATTTCTCCAAAGAAGATATACGGATGGCCAATAGACACATGAAAAGATGCTCATCATCACTAATCATCAGGGAAATGCAAATCAAAACTACACTAAGATATCACCTTACACCTGTTAGAATGGCAAAAATATCCAAAACAAAAAGTGACAAATGTTGGAGAGGTTGTGGAGAAAAAGGAACCCTCGTACACTGTTGGTGGGAATGCAAACTGATGCAGCCACTATGGAAAAACGTATGGAGATTTCTCAAAAAATTAAAAATAGAAATACCTTATGACCCAGCCATCCCACTACTGGGTATCTACCCAAAGAACTTGAAATCAGCAATTCCAAAAGTTCCATGCACCCCTATGTGCATTGCAGCATTATTTACAATAGCCAAGACGTGGAAGCAACCTAAATTCCCATCAACTGATGATTGGATAAAGAAGATATGGTGTATATATGCAATGGAATACTACTCAGCCATAAAAAAGACAAAATCGTCCCTTTCACAGCAATGTGGATGAACCTTGAAGGTATTATGTTAAGTGAAATAACCCAGACAGAGAAAGACCAACTCTGTATGACTCCACTCATAGGTGGAAGTTAAACATAGAGACAAAGAGAATTGATTGGTGCTTACCAGGAGAAAGGGGGGGGTGGGGGGAGAGCACAAAGGGTGAAGTGTTACACCTACAACATGACTAACAATAATGTACAACTGAAATTTCACAAGGTTGTAAACTATCATAATCTTAATAAAAAGTTAAAAAAAAAAAAAAGAATGTTACTTGCTTACCACTTTAGAGAACTCTGTTGTATCAGTGAATGGAAGTTATACAAACTCTGCAATTCATATAGTGCAGTGTTTAGGCACACTTGTACAGGGTCCTAGTTAACGGCAATGTAGGAGAATCCTGAACTCATTTCTTCCCACAGACACATCAAATATGCAGCTAATTCCAGTACATTTGCATCTGATAAAACCCAAAAACTAGCTGAGTCGCTCCTACACATCAGATAACAAGAAAAATCACACATCGAAACTTGTAGGAGAGGCTGAGACACAATCTCACCATAAGCCCCACCTCCAGCGTGGCACCCCACAATCCAGATATAGCTCACAACTTCTAGTTTCTCCCTGAGAAGAGAAGGGTTTGAACCCAACATTTACAATGTGCACGTGAGAGACAAGCCTCTAAAACATCTAGCTTTGAAAGCCAATGGGGCTTGCACTCATGAGATCCATAAAAGGCTTTTTGTGAGACAGTTATTAAAGGGCTCACAGAGAAACATCTGGTAATGTCCCAGGGCCCAGCACAGAAGCACCAAATCTTTCTGTAAAAGAGGCCTATTTCCTTATCTTAAAGCTTTGACTTGAGGGGCAGGCATCTAATTTAACACACCTCTCGGGGACTACTGAAAGATGGAGGTGGTCAGGTATCATAGTTGCACTCTCCGTCTGCCTCACTCCGGGTCATGGGTATCTCCTGGAAAGGAACTTCTGTACTCACCTAGCACCCTAGTTATTATGGCTCCTTCCCAGGGGATGCCCCTTGATTGCTTAGGTTTGGTAGCAAGCAGAGCTTACATTTGCAGGTCCCTCAGGAGTGTAACAAATGGAAAAAGAGCTTTAACTGGCTACATCCCAGGCACATCAAAGAGGCAAGAGGCTAAAATGCCCAGTCTTTCTATGAAAAACACTTATTAGCTTATCTTCTCAGCAGCAGCTTGAGGGGCAAGCGTCTGAGTAAACACACATCTAAGGGCCAAGTGTAATCCTCTCCAGAGACCTCAGAGGGTAGGTGTTATCTTTGCTCTCTCCTTTTGCCTCACTCCAGGTCACTGGCACCTCCTGAAAAGGAGCTTGCACAGACATCTAGAGCCCCATGTGTTGCAATTACACCCAGAGAACATCCCTTGATCACCTGGCTCTGGTGGCCAATGGGGTTTATGTTTCCAAGTCCTGTAGTGCTGTAACAAACAAAGAAAAGTTCTTAACCAGATACACCCCCATGGAACAAGCAGAGACATCATACTGAAACATGCCTCTAGTATTTCTGTGGAAGAGGCCTACTAGCTTATCTTCATAGCTATGGGCTGAGGGACAGGCTTCTAATTAAACACACACATATGAGCTGACTGTAATCTCTCCAGAGACCATAAAGGGTGGCAGGTGCTATATTTATGCTGTCCTTCTGCCCAACCACAAGTCATCACTCTCCCCAGAAAAGGAGCATGTGTACATATCTGACACCCCAGCTTTTGTGTCTATCACCCAGGAGACACATCTCTCGATAGTCTGACTCTGGTGGTGGCCAGTTGGGTTTGTGTTCGTGTGTTCAGTTGGATGGTAGGAAACAAAGTGTCCTCAACTGGTTATCAGCCAAGGGCTCACTGCAGAGGGAACAGAGAGAAAAACCCATCTCCAAGTCTTCCCCTGAAAGAGGTATATTAGCATACTTTACAGCTGCCAATCAAGCTTCTGTCTTCCAATCAGCCTGAATTGAAGTGCTGACTGAGATCCTCCCCTTTGGAATGCTGACAGGATCCATCAACTACTGGGATCTACTAAAAGTGAAGTAGGCTTCTTGGACAATCACAAAGGTTTGAGAGACAACAAAAGGCTAGGGAAGAATTGAACAATAAAGTTCATTTCCTACATGAGGCCACACCTTCGAGACTGGAAGAGGTGACTGTTTTATCTAATACATAAAACTGACTCAGTCAAGGAAAATGAAGAAACAGGAATATGTTCCAAAGAAAGGACAAGATAAAACCTCAGAAAAAGACCTTAATGAAACAGAGATAAGTGATTTACTTGATAAACAGTTCATATAATAGTCATAATTATGCACATTGAGCTCAGGAGAACAATGTATGAACTAAGTGAGAATTTCAACAGAGATATAAAATATAATAAAGTAACAAATAGAAGTCACGGCACTGAATAATACAATCATTGAACTGAAAAATACAACAGAGGGTTTCAACTACAGACTAGAAGAAGCAGAAGAAAAGATCATTGAACTCAAAGACAGGTCAGTAGAACTTACCCAATCAGAGCAGCAAAAATGAAAAGAATGACAAAGTGAAGAGAGCTTAAGAGATTTATGGGACAACATCAAGCAGAACAAAATTTGCATTATAGGGATCCCAGAAGGAGGAGAGAGAGAAAGGGTAAGAGAACTTATTTAAAGAAATAATGGCTGAAAACTTCCCTAACCTGGGGAGATAAACAGACATCCAGATTCTGGAAGCCCAGAGACTTCCAAATAAGATGAACCCAAAGAGACCAATATGAAGACACATCATAATTAAATTGTCAAAAGTGAAAGTCAAGGAAAGAATCTTAAAAACAGCATGAGAGAAAACAACTTGTTATGTACAAGGGAATCCCATAAGATTATCAGCAGATTTTTCAGCAGAAACCTTGCAGGCAAGAAGGGAGTGGCACAACATATACAATATATTGGGTGAGGGGGAGCTGTCAAGCCAGAATACTCTATTCGGCAAAGTTGTCCTTCAGAATTGAAGGAGACATAAAGAGTTTTCCAGCAAGCCAAAAGCTGAATGAGTTCATCACCAGTAGACTGGCCTTAAAAGAAATGTTAAAGGAACTTCTTTAAGCTTAAACAAAAGAGCACTAATTAGGAAGAGAAAAACTTATGAAAGTATAAACCACATTAGCAAAGATGTATACAGTAACGTTTAGACTAACCTAATGTTGTAAAGATGTGAGTTAATCACATATAAAGCTAGTATGAAGGTTAAAAGACCAAAGTAGTGAAAATAACTATTACTGCAATAATTTGTTAAGGGATATACAAGATAAAAATATGTAAATGGTGAGATCCGAAACATAAAATGTGTGGCTAGAAGTAAGACTGCATTCAAACTTATAAGTTGTTTTATATAAACCTCATGGTAACCACAAAGTGAAAACATATAGTAATTATGCAAAAGATAAGCAGAAAGGAATCTAAGTATACCACCACAGAAAATCATCAAATCACAACGGAATAGAGAAAGAGAAGAAGAAAAGAATAGAAAAATTACAAAAAATCAGAAAACAATTAACAAAATGGCAATGTCTGACCTTATCAATAATTCCTTTAAGTGTAAATGAACTAAATTTTCATTAAAGAGACATAAAGTGGCTGAATGAATTAAAAAACTAGATCCATCTATATGCTGCCTGTAAGAGACTTGCTCCAGTTGTAAGGACAGAAAAAGACTGAAAGTGATGGGATGGAACAAGATATTTCATGCAAATGGAAGTCAGAAGAAAGCCAGAGTAGCTATACTTATATCATACAAAATAGACTTTAGACAAAGACTGCAGTAAGAGACAAAGAAGGTCATTACATAATGATAAAGGGTTAATCCAACAAGGAGTTACAACCTTTGTAAATATTTATCCACCCAACATAGGAGCACCTAAATAAATAAAGCAAATATTAACAGATCTAAAGGGAGAAATAGACAGCAAAACAATAATAGTAGGGGACTTTAATACCTCACTTTCATCAATGGATAGATCCACCACACAGACAAAAAAGAAAATATTAGACTTACATGACACATTAAACCAGATGGACATAACAGACATATACAGAACATTCCATCCCAAAGCATCAGAATACACATTCTTCTCAAGTGCATATGGAACATTCTCCAGGATAGGTCATAAGTTAGGCCACTAAACATGTCTCAATAAATTTAGGAAGAGTGAAATCATATCAGGCATCTTTTCTGAAAACAATGATATGAAATTAGAAGTCAATTACAAGAAGAAAATTTATATAGAAGTGAAGATTAAACAACACGCTACTGAAAAATCAGTAGTTCAAAGAAGTCAAAAAATACCTTGAGACTAATGAAAATGGAAATACAAAATATCAAAACATGCAATGCAGCAAAAGCAGTGCTAAGAGGGAAGTTTACGGCAATGAACAGCTACATCAAGAAACAAAAGAGATAAATACACAGCCTAACTTTACTCCACAAGGAACAGGAAAAAGAAGAACACATGAAGCCCAAAGTTAGTAGAAGGAAGGTAACAACAAAGATCAGAGTAGAAATAAATGAAATAGAAACAAAAAATAGAATAGAAAAGAACAACAAAACTAAGAGTTGGTTTTTTGAAAAGATAAAATTGGCAAACTTTTCGCTGTACTCATCAAGGAAAAAAGAGAGAGGACTCAAATAAATAAAATCAGAAGTGAAAAGAAGATGTTACAGCTGATACAACAGAAATACAAAGGCCCTTAAGAGACTACTATTAATTAGACAACCTAGAAAAAGTGTATAAACTCCTAGAAACATTCAATCTACCAAGACTGGATCATGAAGAAGTAAAAAATCTGAACACACAAATTGCTAGTAAGAAGATTGAATCAGTACTCAAAAACCTCCCAACAAACAAACTTCTAGGACCAGATAGCTTCACTGGTGAATTCCAGCAAATAATTACTAAAGAATTAATATCAATCTTTCTCAAACTTTCCCAAAAATAGAAGAGGAAGGAACACTTCCCAACACAAATGGGACTATATCAAACTTAAATCTTCTCCAAAGCAAAAGAAACAATAATCAACAATCAAAAGCAAACTACAGACTGGGAGAAAATTTTTGCAAGCCATATATCAGAAGAGGAGTTAACATCCAAAATATATGAACAACACATACATTTCATTCTTTTGAGTGTGACTATTTAGTTTTCCCAACACCGTTTTTTGATAAGATTACCCTTTCTTCCTTAAGTATTCTTGACTCACTTTTCAAATGTTAGTTGACCTTATATACATGGGTTTATTTCTGAGCTCTCTGTACTGTTCTAATGGTCTGTCTGTTCTTATGCCAGTACTATGTTGTTTTGATTATTATAGCTTTTAACATAGTTTGAAATTAGGAAGTGTGATGCCTCTAGCTTTCTTCTTCTTTCTCAGGATTGCTTTGGCCATTTGGGGTCTTTCTGGTTCCATATGAATTTTAGGATTGTTTTTCTATATTGGTTAAAAATGCCACTGGGCTTTTGATAGGAATTTCATTGAATCTATAGATGGCTTTAGGTAGTATGGACATTTTAACAATATGAATTCTTCCAGTCCTTGAACACAGGATATCTTTCCATTTATTTATGCCTTCTTCAATTTATCTTACACCACTTGCAAAAATTAATCAGCATGGATTAGACTTAAATGTAAGATCTGAAACCATAAAAATCCTGGAAGAAAACATAGGGATGAAGCTCTTTGAGATTAGTCTTGGCAACATTTTTTGGATATGACACCAAAAGCACAGCAAACAAAAGTAAAAATCAACAAATGGGACTACATCACACTAATAAGTTTCTGCACAGCAAAAGAAACAATCAACAAAATGAAGACAAAATCTACTGAGTGGGAGATAATATTTGCAAACTATATATCAAATAAGTGGTTAATATCCAAAATATATGAGGAATGCATGCAATTCAATATGGATTAAAGGCTTACCTGTAAGTCCTGAAACCATAAAACTACGAGAGGAAAACAAAGGGGGAAAAGCTTCTTGATGTTGGACTGGGCAACGATTTCTTAGCTGTGATACCAAAAATACAGGCAACAAAAGCAAAAATAAACAAGTGGGACTACATCAATCTAAAAAGATTTTGCACTGCAAAGAAAACAATCACAAAAATGAAAAAGGCAGCCTAAAGAATGAGGAAAGGTACTTGTAAACCACATATCTGATAAGGGGTTAATACATAAAATATAAAGAACTCATATAACTCAATAACAAAAAAACAAATAGTCTAATTATAAAATGAGCAAGGAACCCAAACATACCTTTTTCCAAAGAAGATATTCTATTGAACAATGGATACATAAAGAGGTGTTCAATATCACTAATCAGGGAAATGCAAATCAAAATCACAAGATATCACCTCACACTTCTTAGGATGGCTATTACAAAAAAGAGAAAAAATAAGTTTTGGGAAGGATGTGGTGAAAAAGGAATACTTGTACACTGTTCACAGCATGTATATTTGTACAATCATTATGGAAAACAGTATGGAAGTTCCACAAAAAAATAACAATAGAGCTACCAAATTTTGCAGCAATCTCACTTCTAGGCATATATCCAAAGGAATTGAAATCAGGAACTCAACAAGGTATCTTCATCCCCATGTTCATTGCAGTATTATTTCCAATTGCCAGACATGGAATTAACTTAAATGGGTATTTATGAAAGGATTTTTAAATTGTGGTATGTACACAAAGAAGGGCATTACATGATAAAGGGAAAAATCCAACAAGAAAATACAGCAATTGTAAACATGTATGTCCCCAACATAAGAACACCTAAATAAGGCAACTATTATCAGACATAAAAAGAGAAATAGTCATAAACACAATAACAGTAGGGAACTTTCATACTCCCCTTACATCCATGGATGGATCATCCAGACAGAAGAGCAACCAGGAAACATTAGCCTTACATGACACAATTAGATAAGATGGATTGAATACATATATACAGAACATTCCATCAAAAAACAGCAGAATACACATTCTTCTCAAATGCACATGGAACATTCCCTAGGATAGATCACATATTAGGCCACAAAACAAGTCTCAATAAATTTAAGATGATGGAAATAATATCAAGCATCTTTTCTGACCACTACAGTATGAAACTAGAAATAAACTACAAGAACACTTTTAAAAAATCAGCAATTATGTAGAGAATTCACAAAATGCTACTGAAGAACTATTGGGTCACCAAAAAATAAAAAACATCTGGAGATAAAAGAAAATGAAAATATGACATACCAAAATTTATGGGATACAGCAAAAATGGCACTAAGAAGGAAGTTTATAGTAAATAAAAGCCTACCTCAAAAAACTTGAAAACTCTCACAAATAATCTAACACTACACCTAAAGGAATTAGAAAATTAAGAACAAACAAAGCCCAAAATCAGTAGAAGGAAGAAAATAAAAATCAAAGCAGAAATAAATGAAATAGAGACTAACGAGATAACAGAAAAGATCAATGAAAATAAGGGTTGGTTCTTTGTTGAAAAGGTGAACAAAATTGACAAAACTTTAGCTAGATTCAACAAGAAAAAAGAAGACTCAAATAGATGAAATCAGAAATAAAATAGGGGAAATTACAGCGTATACCACGGAAATACAAAGGGTAATAAGAGAATAGTATGAAAAGCTACGCCAAGAAAAAGTAAACTCTAGAAATAGATAAATTCTTAAGATTATACAACTTTCCAAAAACTGAATCAGTAAGAAATAAGGAACTTGAATACACCAATCACTAGTAAGGAGATTGAAACAGCAACCAAAAACCTCCCAAAAAACAAAAGTCCAGAACCATATGGCTTCCCTGGTGAATTCTACCAATCAAAGAAGATTTAGTTTCTATCCTTCTCAAACTCCTCCAAAAAACTGATGAGGAGAGGAACCTTCCTAATTCATTCTATGTGGCCATTACCCTCATACCAAAACCAGACAGACAACACAAAGAAAGAATATGACAGACCAATATCACTGATGAACATAGATGCAAAAATCCTTGACAAAATACTGGCAATTTGAATACAGCAATACATTCAAAGGATCATACACCACAATCAAGTGGGATTTATCCCAGGGATGCAAGAATGTTTCAACATCTGCAAATCTCAATGTGATATACTACATTAATAAAATGAAGAATAAAATCACATGATCATCTCAATAGATGCAGAGGAAGCATTCAACAAGACACCACATCCACTTATGATAAAAACTCTGAATAAATTGGGTATAAAAGGGAAATGCCTCAACATAATAAAGGCCATATATGATAAACCCACAGGTGACATCATACTAAACAGTGACAAACTGAAAGCTATCCTTCTAACAATAGGAACAAGCATGCCCACTTTGCCGCTGTTATTCAACAGAGTATTGGAAGTCCTCGCCAGAGCAATTAGGCAAGAAAAAGAAATAAAAGGGAACCAAGTTGGAAATGAAGAAGTAAAATTGTCACTTTATGCAGATGACATGATTTTATATATAGAAAACCCTAAAAGAAATCCTCCAAAATATTATTAGAAATAATAAATGAATACAGTAAACTTGCAGGATACAAAATCAACATAAAAAAGCAGTTGCATTTCTATACACTAATAATGAACTAGTAGAAAGGGAAATCAAGAATACAATCCCATTTACAATAGCACCAAAAAGAACAAAATACCTACAAATAAATTTAACTGAGGAGGTGAAAGATCTATACATTGGAAACTATAAGACATTGTTGAAAGAAATCAAAGAGGACATAAAGAAATGGAAAGATATTCCGTGCTCATGGCTTTGAAGAATAAACATAGTTAAAATGTCCATATTACCTAAAGCAATCCACAGATTCAGTGCAATCCTAGTAACCAAAGCAGCATTGTACTGGCACAAAAACAGTCACACAAATCAGTAAAACAGAATTGAGAGTCCAGAAGTAAAGCCACACAACTGTGGACAGCTAATCTTCAACAATGCAGATGAGAACATTCAATGGCGAAAGGAAGGTCACTTCAATACATGGTGCTAGGAAAACTGGACAGTCACATGAAAAGAATAAAAGTAGACCATTATCTTACGCCATGCACAAAATTAACTTAAAATAGATTAAAAACTTGAATGTAAAACTCCTAGAGGAAAACATAGGTAGTAGGCTCTTTGACATTGGTCATAGCAGTATCTTTTCAAATACCTTGCCTATACTTAGGCAAGAGAAACAAAAGAAAAAATAAACAAATAGGACGGTATCAGACTGAAGAGCTTCTGCACAGCAAGGAAACCATCAATAAAACAAAAAGACAGCCCACCAACTGAGAGAAAATATTTGCAAATCATATATCTGAGAAAAGATGAATTTATGAAATATATAAGGAAGTCATACAACTCAACAACAAAAAAATGAACAACCTGATCAAAAAATTGGCAGAGGATATCAACAGACATTTTTCCAAAGACAATATACAGATGGCCAATAGCACATGAAAAGATGTTCAGCACCACTAATCATCAGGGAAATGCAAATCAAAACTACACTAAGATATCACCTTGCACTCATTAGAATGACTATAATCACCAAGACAAAAAATAAGTGTTGGAAATGTTGTGTAGAAAAGGGAACCCTCATACACTGCTGGGTGGGAATGCAACCTGGTGCAGCCACTATGGAAATAGTATGGAGATTACTCAAAAAATTAAAAACACAAATATCATATGACCCAGCTGTCCCACTACTGAATATTTATCCAAAGAAATTGAAATCACCAATTCAAAGACACTATGCACCCCTGTGTTCATTGCAGCATTATTCACAATAGCCAAGATGCGGAAGCAACCCAAATGCCCATCGACTGATGACTGGATAAAGATGTGGTATACATAATGGAATACTACTCAACCATAAAAAAGACAAAATCATCCCATTCGCAACAACATGGAAGGACCTTGAGGTATTATGTTAAGTGAGATAAACCAGACAGAGAAAGACAAACACCACATGATTTCATTCATGTGTGGAAGATAAACAAAAACAAAGACAAAGAGAACAGTTCACTAGTTACCAGGGTGAAGGGGGTTGTGGGTGGGCACAAAGGGTGAAGGGGCGCACTTACATAGTGATAGACAAATGGTAATGTACAACTGAAATTTCACAATTTTGTAAACTGCTATGACCTCAATAAAAACAAAATCCATCCTAATTGGCCCCAACTAAAAAAATCATTACCATTTGAGCTGTAAACTTCAGTGATTTGGAAAATTAGATTCTGGAGTAGAAGTCTTTTTACCAGTTGAAAGGAATAGAACAACATATTTGTTTATTAAAAAAATTATCTTGAAACAAACAAAAATGGAACCACAACATATCAAATCCTGTAGGATGATGCTGCAAAAGCAGTTCTGACAGGAAAGTTTATAACAATAAAGGCAAAAATTAAAAATTTAGAAAGATCTCAAATAATCTAACTTTACACCTCAGGGAACTAGTAAAAAGAACAAACTAAGTCCAAAATTATCAGAAGGAAGGAAATAATAAAAATCAGAGCAGAAATAAATGCAAGAGACAAGAAAAGCAATAGAAAGAATCAACAAACCTAACAGCTGATTTTTCAAAAAGATAAACAAAATTGGCAAACCTCTAGCTAGACTACTTAAGAAAAAAAAAAGATTCAAATGAATAAAGTTAGAAATGAAAGATAAGATGTTACACCTGGCACCAAGAAATCTGGTATTATAAGAGACTACTATGAACAATTATATTTCAACAAATTGGATAACCTAGAAGACATGCATAAATTCCTAGAAACATATCAAGATTGAATCATGAGTCCAGCCCCAGTGGCCTAGTGGTTAAGTTTCGTGAGCTCCACTTTGGCAGCACAGGTTCAGTTCTGGGCACAGACCTTCACCACTCATCTGTCAGCAGCTATGCTGTGGTGGTAGCTCACATAAAAAGGGAAAAAAGAGGAAGATTGGCAATGGATGATAGCTCAGGGTGAATCTTCACCCACACACACAAAAAAATGCATCATGAAGAAATAGAAAATATGAACAGACTAATCATGAGTAAGGAGACCCAGTCAATAATCAAAAAGCCCCAACACACACACACAAAAAATAGGATCTGGTGGCTTCACTGGTGAGATTTATCAAACATTTAAAAAATAATGTCAATCCTTCTCAAATACTTACAAAAAGCTGAAGAAGAGAGAACACTCCCAAACTCATTTGATGAGGCCAGCATTACCTCATTAACAAAGCCAGATAAGATACTATAAGACAAGAATTATAGCCCAAGAGCCATGATGAAAAGAGATGCAAAAATTCTCAACAAAATACTAGCAACTCAAATTCAAAAGCACATTAAAAGGATAAAATGCCATGATCAATCAAAATTAATCCCTTGGATGCAAGCATTGTTCAACATATGCAAATCAATAAATGTGATACACCACAGGAAGAGGATGAAATAAAATAATTATGGATCATCTCAATACATGCAGAAGAATTTTTTTTTAAATGCAACATCCTCTCATGGAAAAAAACCTCAAAAAATTAGGTATAGAAATAATATACCTCAACATAATAAAAGCCATATACAACAAATCCACAGATAACATCATACTCAATGATAAAAGACTGAAAGCTTTTCCTCTAAGATCAAGAACAAGACAAGGATGCCCACTCTCCTCACTCTTATTCAACATAACCCTGGAAGACCTGGCTAGAGCAATCAGGCAAGATAAAGAAATAAAAGGCATCCAAATCATAAAGGAAGAAGTAAAACTGTCATTATTTACAGATGACGTTATCTTATATAGAGAAAATCCTAAAGGCTCAATCAAAAAATTATTGGGATTAATCAACAAACTCAGTAAAGTTGCGGTTTCCAAATCAACATACAGAAATCAGTTGCATTTGCATACACCAACAATGAGATATCTAAAAAACAAAGACAAAAAACTAACCCATTCAGAATAGCATCGAAAACACACACAAAAATAGTAATAAATTTAACCAAGCAAGGGAAAGCCATGTACACTGTACAATGAAAACTACAAGACTTTGACGAAAGAAATGGAAGAAGACATAAACAAATGGAAAGATAGCCCATGTTCATTGATCAGAAGAATTAATATCGAAAAAATGCCCATACTGCCCAAAGCAATCTACAAATTCAATGAAATACTTATCAAGATTCCAATGGCAATTTTTACAGAAATAGAAAATAATTTTATGCAACCACAAAAGACCCCATGTAGCCAGGCAACACTGAGAAAAAAATGAGATAGAGGAATTACACTTTCTGATTTCAAACTATACTACAAAGCTCTAGTAATTAAAACAATATAGTGTTAGACTAAAAATAGACACATAGACCAATCAACAGAAGAGAGAGCCCAGAAATAACCCCTCCACACATGGTCAATTGATATTTGACAAGGAAGCCAGGAATACTCTAATGGGGAAAGAACTGTCTCTTCAACAAATGGTGCTGGGAAAACTGGATGCAAAATAATAAAACTGGTCCCCTAACACCTCTCAAAAATTAATTTGAAATGGATTAAATACTTAAACATAAGACCTGATGCCATAAAACTTCTAGATAAAAACATAGGGAAGAAGCTCCTGGACGGTGGTCTTGGCAATGGTTTTTTTGGACATGACACCAAAAGCGTAATCAACAAAAGTAAAAATCAACAAGTGGGACCACAATGAACTAAAAACTTCTGCACAGCAAAAAGTACTACAAAATGAAAAGATAACTTACAGAATGAGAGAAAATATTTCCAAGCCATATATCAGATAAGATGTTATTATCAAAGATATATAAAGAACTCATACAACTCAGTAACAACAACAACAAAAAATCTGATTTAAAAATGAGCAGAGGAACTTAATAGACATTTTTCCAGAGAAGACATCCAATGGCCAACAGGTATATGAAAGGATGCTCAACATCACTAATCATCAGTGAAATGCAAATCAAAAGCAAATGAGATATCACCTCACACCTGTTAGAAGGGCTATCACCAAGAAGACAAGAGATAAGTGTTGGAGAGGATGTCGAGAAAAGGGAACCCCTGTACACTGTTGGAAGGAATGCAAATTGGTTCAGCTACTATGGAAAACAATATGAAGGTTCCTCAAAAAGTTAAAAATAGATCTACCAATTCCACTTCTGGGTATATACTCAAAAGAAATGAAAACAAGAAATGAAAGAGATATATGCACACCTATGTTTATTGCAGCATTATTCACAATAGCCAAGGTACAAAAAGAATCTAAGTGCCTATCAACAGACAAATGGATAAGGAAGATGTGAGATTATATATATACACATATATATAATAGAATATTATTCAGCCATGAGAAAGGATATCCTGCCATTGTGATGACATAGATGGACCTTGATCATGTTACACTAGGTGGGATAATTCAGACAAAGACAAATACTGTTTGATATCACTTATGTGTGAAGTGCAAAAAAGCTGAACTCGTAGAAACAGAGAACAGAGTGGTGGTTACCAGGAGCTTGAGGGTTGGAGAATTGGGGAAAAGTCAGTCAATAGGAACAAACTTCCAATTAGAAGATGAGCAAGTTCTGGAGACCTAATGTACTGCATAGTTAGTATAGTCAACAATATTGTATTATATACTTCAAATTGCTAAGAGACAGGATCTTACATGTTCTCACCACAAAAACTAAATGGTAATTGTGTGACATGATAGAGGTGTTAGCTAACACTACAGTGGTAATCATATTGCAAAATGTAAATATATAAAACAACACATTGTATACTTTAAATATACACACTATTGTATGTCAATTATATCTCAATAGAGTTGGGAAAAACAAATGGAAAACCAAAATTTAGTAAATGTCTAAAAATGTATACATCTGGAAACTAGTCTGCCCATTGCCTAGCTCTCAAGGTAAAAATGAAAGCAAAGATAAATAATTCAGAATCACTAACAGAAGGGAGCATGTCAGTTCACTGAGAAGTGCAGTATTTGTTGTATCTTATATCAAAAAGAAATATTCATGCAACAATTTTCACAACAAATATTGCAAGTTTTTCAGACAATACCTACCACCACAGATTTCCTGTCAGTGATCTTAGGTCAGCACTTCCAATAGAAGTATAATGTGGCCACATATGTAATTTTAAATTTTCTTATAGCTATATTAAAAAGGTAAAAAGATTCAGGTGAAAATAATTTTTTCATTTAACTCAATATATCAAAATTTTATAATCTCAACATGAAATCCTTATTTTTAAAATTGAGATATTTTACTTATTTAATTAAATCTTTTAAATCTAGCATGTCTTTTACATTTTCATCACATCTCAATCCAGACCAGCCACATTTCAAAGACTCAGTATCTGCTGTGGACTAAATGCTTGCTTCCTCCCAAAAATCATATATTGAAGCCCTAATTCCCAATGTGATGGTATTTGAAGATCGTGCTTTTGCAAGATACTTAGGATTAAATGAAGCCATAAGAGTGGAGTCCTTATGATGAGATTAATGGTCTTACAAGAAGAAGAAGAACTCAATAAAATAACTTTATGTTAAAAAAAGAACAAGAAGAGAGAGAAATATGCATCTCTCTCTCCTGTGTGAGGACACAGTGAGAAAGTGGCCATCTGCAAGCTAGGAAAAGAGCCCTCACATGGACCAAATGGCTGACACCTTGGTCTTTGACTTCCCAGCCTCCAGAACTGTGATAAACAAATGTCTATTGTTTTCGTCATATAATATCACTAGTGCCTACCACATTGGACAGCAGAGTTCTAGGTGAATCACCAACCATTTAGTAACCCAGCTACATTTTCTCCAGTGTGGCGTCATGGAGCATGACTTTCAGATATAGTTGTTTATTGTGCACAAAATACTGCATGATTTGATCTGGCGAGTTGTTCTATGATACTGATACCTGAAAGAGATGGTAAAGGAGCATGGAGAAGGAGCATGTGCAATTGCAGAGGCTGGGGTCCAAAACCAGCTGTGCCAAGTACAGGGTGAGTGATCTTGAAATGGACACCTCTGAGTCTCAGGTCTTGATTTGTTAAAAAAAAAAAAAAAGCAACAAAATGGGTTATAAGTAATGTGAAAAATGAAGATGTGTTTTCCCAGTGTCTGGCACACAATAAGTGCTCAGTAATGTTAGCTCGTGAGCAATAGTTAAAGAAGCATGCAGAATTTGAAATTACTTTTCCAGAAAATTAGGGTCATCAGACATCCAGGTATCATATTCTATCCTAAGTGCTTCACATGTGAATTATATGATCTTTACAACAAGCCCATGAAGTAGGCACTATTGCCATGCTCATTTCACAGATTAGGAAAATGAAACATAAGGATGTTAAATAACTTGTGCAAGTCCACACAGCTTATAAGTGGCAGAGTCAAAATCCTAACTGGACAGTCCATTGCCTTATCCACTGGGCTACACTGCTTCTCTAAATAGTCTCAAGTACCAAGAAATATTCTTCCCTTTAGTGTGGGGCCACGTGTGTACTTCTCCAAGGACCTGCATACACATGGATCCACATGGGCTTCCTCGCTTTTGGAGAGGTTCGCTTAAATCCTACCTTTTCTGGCTGCTGTGTATGGGTATGTCACGGTTACATGGACCTTTCCATTCAGTCCAGCCTAGCATTTGTTGTTGGTATGAGAATGCTGAGGCTCCACCAGGAGGAACGTGTGGGAACTGCTTCCTCATGCCAGTAGATTTTTAGAGTTTTTTGTGGTGTGCCATGGTGTTTTGTTGTTAAATCCACACACATACACATGCAGGAGCACACACACACACAGATAAATATATAAATATACATATATAAATATATAAATTTCTTTACACAGACATATATAGAAAGAGAGGACAGGAGAAGGGAGGAAGAAAAAGGAAAAACAAGGAGGGAAAGAAGGAAGAGATAAGGTACAGATCACAGACTCTGGCCTCGGGGCATGCCCTGCCTTCAAGACAAGCCCCACAGCCTTAAATCCTATTTGGGTCACTCTTCCAAGCTGTTTTTCTGATTTCTGAGCTTATGATATAATAATACAGGGAAAGAGAAAAATTTTCAGAGAAAATGCAAAAATAATTTTGAGAAGGATTACTGACTACCTGATACTGGGGAAGAAGCTGTTGACCAAGAAGAACAGACAGAAAGAAAGCAGAGTAGCCAGTGCAGCAGTTCAATATGGAGGCAAGCATTGGCCAGCCCTCCAGGTTATGTGAGTCTCCCCCAACTGAGAAGTTTGTGCTCATCGTCCTATTTCTAAAGAAAATATTCTACTACCTTTATCAGACCTTAATTGAAGAAAAAGGATAATATGAAAATGAGTTTAGAAATTTTCTCATTGCAAACAAGAAATGCGTTGGAGGAGGACCTTGGGAAGATGGTAGAGTAAGAAGCATTGTTACCGAACCTGAAGTGAGTTCGCTCACCCGTTGCACAGCAAGCCAATCTCTGACACCGGGGGTGGTGGAAAAAAAGTAGGAACTTTATTTTTGCACAGTGCTGAGCAAGGAGAGAGGGCAGCTAACGCTGAAATCCCAAACTCCCCGAAAAGCTAAAAGGAAGGGGTTTTATTTGGGGCTTTAGGTAGGGGACGGGGGGCATATGGCCTTGCTGATCGGAGCTTTCCCACCAGCCTGTCTTTGGCCTTGAGACACTTGCAGAGAGGAGGGAGCTCGTGACCTTGCTGGT
Source organism: Equus quagga (assembly GCF_021613505.1). Lineage (NCBI taxonomy): Eukaryota > Metazoa > Chordata > Mammalia > Perissodactyla > Equidae > Equus > Equus quagga. Next base: position 23,338,062 of record NC_060273.1, on the reverse strand, counting down.
CAGCAGCTTTCCCACCAGCTTGTATCTCTTTGTGGGGAGGAGATGGTCCAGGTGCTTGTCCTTGACAGTGTCTGTCTCCAGGGAGGATAGCGGATTCTGGAGCCAGGAAGCCAGAGAGTAAGCAGGGAATGAGTGTTTTGGTTTTAACCCCATATATGCTGGGTTTAGTGTGGGGAAACTGATATCAGGGTCGATATCAGCATCAGGAAACTGTCTTCCTACCTAGGCAACAATTGCACTGGCAGAATCTGTCTGATGTAGCTATTTTGGAACTCTGGAGTCTGTTGAAGCCTTGCAACTTCCAAGGGAAGTGTTGGACAATAATGTATGGTTAATTTTGGTCAATTTCAGCCCTTGGCATAGTAGCAGTTACTAGTAGCAGTCCTCCACCCTCAGCCACATGGCAGGCAGCTGTGCACTACAAGACCAGCTTACACACAGCTTGTGGGAGCCAGGGTGTGCAAAAAGATTCATGTCCTCCAAACATTGAGGATTTGTGCTCTGATCACTGATTGCTGCTTCTAATCACAGAGGTGGAGACAAAGAGGTAAGCAACCATTGTTGTTGAGCCTTCCTCCACTGTTGCAAACCCCTCCCTCTCCAGGTGAGGTGAATTCCAGGAGATCTAAAGGGCTGGTGCCCCTTCCCCCACTTCAGTTTCCTAATTTTCCCCTTCCACAAGTGAAAGGACATCCAGAAACAATTGCATATATGAGGAAAATTAGAAAGTGACAACGCACGTGCAGGGAAAAGCTCAGAAAAGACCTAAGAAGACCTTAAGTTTACACCTTAGGCTGATCATTGGCACAGAAACAGCCTATAACAATTTTAAAAAATTAAAACAATGAACAAAAAACAGCAAACCCTGGGAAGGGGGAAAATTTGGTTTCCAGAGTTAAGACATTATTAGATTCAAATCTACAGTGTTCAACAAGGAATCACAATGCATACAAATAAACAGGAAAGTATGTCCCATTGAAAGAAAGAAAGAAATCAATAGAAACTGTCCCTGAAAGAGACCTAATGGTAGATAGATTACACAAAGACTTTAAAGGCTTTAAAGTGCTCAAAGAACTAAAGGAAGATGTGGATAAAGTCCAGAAAATGATGTGTGAACAAAGTGAAAATATCAATAAAGAGACAGATAACCTTAAAAAAAAAGAAATTCCAGAGCTGCAAAGTACAATAACTAAAATTAAAAATTCACTAGAGGGATTCAAAGGCAGATTGGAGCGAGAAGACAAAAGAATCAGCGAACTTGAAGATAAGACAATGGAGGGGCAAGCCCAGTGGTGCAGTGGTTAAGTTCACATGTTCCACTTCAGTGGCCTGGGATTCATCAGTTCAGATCCTGGGCATGGACGTGGCACCACTTGGCAAGCCATGCTGTGGCAAGCATCCCACATATAAAGTAGAGGAAGATGGGCATGGATGTTGGCTCAAGGCCAGTCTTCCTCAGCAAAAATAGGAGGATTGGCAGCAGATGTTAACTCAGGGCTAATCTTCCTCAAAAAAAAAAAAAGACAATGGAAATTAATGAGTCTGAGGAGTAGAAATAAAAAAGATTGAAGAAAAGCAAACAGCCTAAGGAACTTGTGGGACACCATCAAGCAGACCAACATACGCCTCATGGGAGTTCTAGAGGAAGAGGAGAGAGAAAAGGGGACATAGAGAATATCTGAAGAAATAATGGCTGAAAATTTCCAAAATTTGGTGAAATGAATGAATATAAACATCCAAGTAGATCAATGATCTTCAAGTAAGATGAACTCAAAGAGATCCACAATGAGACACATCAAATCAAACTTTCAAAAGACAAAGGCAAAGAGAAAATCTTGAAAGCAGCAAGAAACGAATTGTCATATACAAGTGATCCTCAATAAAATTATCAGAAGATTTCTTATCAGAAAATGTTTAAGTCCAGAGGACAGTGGATAGGTATTTTTAAAGTGCTAAAAGAATAAAACTGTCAACCAAGAATTCTGTATATGGCAAAACATATTTAAAACAGTCCCTCAAAAGTGAGGAAGAAATTAAGACATTCTCAAATAAACAAAAGCTAAGTGGGTTTGTGACCACTAGACCTGCCCTGCAATAAATGCTCAAGGGAGGCCTGTAAGGTGAAATGAAAGGAAAATAGACAGAAACACAAAGCCATATGGAGAAACAAAGATCTCAATAGAGGTAAATACATGAGCAATTATAAAAGCTAGTATTACTGTAACAATGTCTTATAAATGAACTTTTTCTTTTCTACATGATTTAAGAAATTAATTCATTTCAAGGAAAAATAGCTATTATTAGTGTAAACGTTAGTATTGCTGTAAGTTTGGTTTGTAACTCCAAATCTTGTTTTCTTCATAATTTTAGAGACTAATGCATTTAAAAGAAATATTAGTTTATTTTTTAGGCACACAATGTTTAAAGATGTAACTTTGTGACATCAACGGCTAAAAGGGGTGGGGACAGAGCTGTAAAGAAGAGTTTTTTATGTTATTGAAGTTAAGTTGATATAACTTCAAATTAGAGTGTTCTAATTTTAGGACGTTAAATGTAATCCCCATGGTAACTGCAAATAAAATAGCAAATAAAATATATACAAAAGGAAATGAGAAAAGAATTTAAACATTTCACTACAAAAAATCAACTAGACATATAAGAAGATAGTAATGCAGAAAATGAGGAACAAAAAAACTCACAGGCATATCAAAAACAAATAACACAATGACAGAAGCAAGTTTCTCCTTATTAGTAATTAGTTTAAATGTAAATGTATTAAACTCTTGAATCAAAAGACAGACTGGCAAAATGGATAAAAACACATAGTCCAACTATATGCTGTCTATAAGAGACTCACTTGTGATCCAAAGACACAAACAGATTGAAAATAAAAGGATGGAAAAAGATATTCCATGCAAATAGTAAACAAAAGAGACCAGAGGTGTCTATACTAATATGAGACAAAGAAGACTTTAAATCAAAAAAGTTTACAAAAGACGGAAGGATCTTATATACTAATAAAAGCTTTCACAGAGCAAGAACATATAACAATTAAAAACATTTACACACTCAATGACAGACAAGCAAAATTTATGAAGCAAAAATAGTTGAAGACTTCAATACCTCCCCTACTACAATGGATAGAACAACCAGAAAGGAGGTAAGTAAGGAAATGGAGGACTTAGCACAAGCCACCTACATCACACAGACATCTACAGACACGTTACCCAACAACAATAGAATGCAAGTTCTCCTCACATGGGACACATGGGGCATTTTCCAGGATGGATCATATGTTAAGCCACAAATAGATTTAAAAAGATAGCAAGGGAGGGAGGTGGAACAAAATGGTGCGGTGAGCTGACCCAAGACTCTCTCCCCTCCAAAATTAAACCAAAGAAACGGAAAAACTGAATTTCAACCAACGACCTCTAAGGCTGAGACCGTCAGAGACCTGCAGAGTAAGAAGATGGAGAACGGAGAGGCTGTAGCCGCCCTCGGAGGAGCTGGAACGGGGTAAGGGAGAACTTCGCTCCCTCCCCTCAAGACTGGGATCGCTGCCACGAGTGAGGGAAGGAGCGGAGGAGGGGCCACATGACCAGGGCATTGTCCAGGACTCCCGCCGCCAGTGCAGTGGAAAGCCACTGATGGGGAAAGTTCCGTGTGCGGGGACCCCATCAAGCCAGGGCCCCGGGAGACCAGAGAACAGAGCTGATCCAAATCCAGATCGGTGTGCGAGAGAAACTGCTCCTCCCCTGGCAAACTGCGCTAGGCGCCGCCATCTTGCCTGAAGGAAGAGAGCTCAGAATGCGCAGCTCTCGACCCCCATCTAGTGGCAACAGGCTGTAACTGCAACCAAATTCTACCATCATGCACAAAAACCGCTCCTCTATCATCCAGCAATTTATAAAAGCTCTAGACCAGAAGGAAAACAATAAAAACACAGAATTAAGTCCTGAGGACTTGCAAATAGGTAAACTAAGTGCAAATGAGTTCAGAGCAGCTGTCATAAAAAAACTCAATGAGGTAGAGAGAAAGATAGAGAAACAAGCCAAGTTCTGGAGTTACTTCACAAAAGAGATTGAAATTATAAAGAAGAATCAAACAGAATTACTAGAGATGAAAAATACAAGGGACCAGATAAAACAGAATACGGATTCCCTGAATGCCAATGTAGACACTATAGAGGAGCAAATTAGCATAATCGAAGATAGACAGGCTGAATGGCTCCAGACAGAAGAAGAAAGAGAACTAAGAATTAAAAAGAATGAGGAAAATATTAGAGAGATAGCGGATTCAATGAGGAGAAAAAATTTAAGGATCATAGGAATTCCCGAGAACATGGAAAAGAAAAATGGAGCAGAAAGTGTGCTTAATGAAATTATAGAGGAGAACTTCCCAAATCTAGGGATTGAGGGAGAAATGTGTGTGGAGGAAGCTTTCAGATCTCCTAGATTTGTCAAGGTAAAAAGACCTACTGCAAAGCATATAGTAGTACAAATGGGAAAAATGAAAGACAAAGAAAGAATACTCAGGGCAGCAAGACAGAAGAAAATAACCTATAAAGGAACTCCTATCAGACTTTCAGCAGATTTCTCTACAGAAACCTTACAAGCTAGGAGAGAATGGAGTGACATATTCAAAACTTTAAAAGATAAAAATCTTCAGCCAAGAATACTCTATCCAGCAAGAATTTCCTTCAGATATGAGGGAGAAATTAAATCTTTTCCAGACAAACAAAAGTTAAGGGAATTTTTAACCAAAAGTCCTCCACTACAAGAAATCTTCAAGAAGGCTCTCATACCTGAAAAAAGAAAAAAGGGAGAAAGGGGTCACAAACCACAGAGTAGAGAGACAGATAGATAGAACCAGAATAGGATAGCAAATATTCAACTATAGCATTAGGATAAAGGTAAGGAAACTACCAAAGCAAAGACGATCTTATCACTCTAAGTACAAACTCATAACACGAGTTGTAACAAGAAATGAAAATAATAATTCAGGATGGGAACAGCAAAGGGACTAAATCAGTCTAGGCCAAGTAAGTAAGAGACCACTAGAGAATAGACTATATTATACACGAGATTCTAAATACAAACTTCAGGGTAGCCACTAAACTAAAAAACAGAACAGAGCCAAAAAACATAAATAAGGAAAAATCTAAGAAACCCAGCATAAGAAATTGCAGTAGTCAATGGTTAGGTTAAAAAACACAGGACGAGAAACAAAGGTAAGGCAGAAAAACCAGATAATGAGTAACAGATTGACAGCATTAAGTCCACATGCATAAATAATCACCCTCAATGTAAACGGATTGAACTCTCCAATAAAAAGACACAGAGTGGCAAAATGGATTAAAGAACAAGATCCAACAATTTGTTGCCTCCAGGAAACACACCTCAGCCCCAAGGACAAACACAGGCTCAGAGTGAAGGGGTGGAGGACAATACTTCAAGCCAATAGCAAGCAAAAGTAGCAGGTGTTGCAATTATTATATCAGACAAAACAGATTTCAAAATAAGACAGGTAAAGAGAGACACAGAGGGACAATATATAATGATCAAAGAGACACTTCATCAAGAAGAAATAACACTTATAAATATCTATGCACTCAACATAGGAGCACCAAAGTTCATAAAGCAACTATTAACAGACCTAAAGGAAGATGTTAAAAACAACACAATAATAGTAGGGGACCTCAACACCACACTCACATCAATGGACAGATCATCCACACAGAAAATCAACAAAGAAACAGTGGAGATAAATGAAAAACTAAAACAATTGGACTTAAAAGACACATATAGATCACTTCATCCTAAAAGAGCTGAATACATAGTCTTCTCAAGTGCACATGGAACATTCTTAAGGATAGACCATATGTTGGGAAACAAGGCAAGCCTCTACAAATTTAAAAAAAATGAAATAATAACAAGCATGTTCTCAGATCATAATGCTATAAGGCTAGAAATTAATTACAAGAAAAAAGCTGAGAAAGGCACAAGGATGTGGAGACTAAACAATACACTACTGAACAAGCAATGGATCATTGAAGAAATTAAAGAGGAAAACAAAAAATACCTGGAAACAAATGAAAATGATAACATGCCATACCAACTCATATGAGATACAGCAAAAGCTGTATTAAGAGGAAAATTCATCACAATACAGGCACATCTTAACAAACAAGAAAAATCCCAAATAAGCAATCTTAAACTACACCTAACTGAACTAGAGAAAAAAGAACAAATAAAGCCCAAAGTCAGCAGAAGGAGAGAAATAAAAATCAGAGCAGAAATAAATACTATTGAAATGAAAAAGGCGATAGAAAGGATCAATGAAACAAAGAGCTGGTTCTTTGAGAAGATAAATAAAATTGACAAACCCCTAGCCAGACTTACAAAGAAAAAAAGGGAGAAAGCTCAAATAAACAAAATCAGAAATGAAAGAGGAGAAATAACAACAGACGCTGCAGAAATACAACGGATTATAAGAGAATACTACGAAACACTATATGCCAACAAAATGGATAACCTAGAGGAAATGGATAAATTCTTGGACTCCTCCAATCTCCCAAAGCTTAGTCAAGAAGAAGCAGACAATTTGAACAGACCAATCACAAGGAAAGAGATTGAAACAGCAATCAAGAACATCCCAAAGAATAAAACCCCAGGACCAGATGGCTTTCCTGGGGAATTCTACCAAACTTTCAGAGAGGATTTAATACCTATCCTTTTCAAGCTATTCCAAAAAATTAGGGAGGATGGAACACTTCCTAAGACATTCTATGAGGCCAACATCATGCTGATACCAAAGCCTGACAAGGACACCATGAAAAAACAGAACTACAGGCCAATATCACTAATGAGCATAGATGCAAAAATTCTAAACAAAATTTTGGCAACCCGAATTCAGCAATTCATCAAAAGGATCATACATCATGATCAGGTGGGATTCATACCAGGGACACAGGGATGGTTCAACATCCGCAAATCAATCAACGTGATACACCACATCAACAAACTGAGGAATAAAAACCACATGATCATCTCAATAGATGCAGAGAGAGCATTTGACAAGATCCAACAGCCATTTATGATAAAAACTCTGAACAAAATGGGCATAGAAGGGAACTACCTCAACATAATAAAGGCCATATATGACAAACCCACAGCCAACATCATACTCAATAGGCAAAAACTGAGCGCCATCCCCTTGACAACAGGAACGAGACAAGGATGCCCTCTATCATCACTCTTATTTAACATAGTACTGGAGGTCCTGGCCAGAGCAATCAGGCAAGAAAAAGGAATGAAAGGAATCCAAATAGGGAGGGAAGAAGTGAAATTCTCGCTGTTTGCAGATGACATGATCTTATATATAGAAAACCCCAAAGAATCCACTGGAAAACTCTTAGAAGTAATCAACAACTACAGCAAAGTTGCAGGGTATAAAATCAACTTGCATAAATCAGTAGCATTTCTATATTCTAATAACGAGCTAACAGAAAAAGAACTCAAGAACACAATACCATTCACAATCGCAACAAAAAGAATAAAATACCTTGGTGTAAATTTAACTAAGGAAGTGAAGGACCTATATAATGAAAATTACAAGGCCTTTCTGCGAGAATTGGATGACGACAAAAGGAGATGGAAAGACATTCCATGTACATGGATTGGAAGAATAAACATAGCTAAAATGTCCGTTCTACCAAAAGCAATCTACAGATTCAATGCCATCCCAATCAGAATCCCAATGACATTCTTTACAGAATTAGAACAAAGGATCCTAAAATTCATATGGGGCAACAAAAGACCCCGAATTTCTAAAGCAATCATGAGAAAAAAGAACAAAACGGGAGGCATCACAATCCCTGACTTCAAAACATACTACAAAGCTACAGTTATCAAAACAGCGTGGTACTGGTACAACAACAGGTGCACAGATCAATGGAACAGAATTGAAAGCCCAGAAATAAAACCACACATCTATGGACAGCTAAT